>NW_028230462.1:0-22500 GCF_043228905.1 Azolla caroliniana
ACCCGTGTATTCAATTCAGGGTTTGATTCACCTTTAGGTAGGTCCTGATGCAGTAACCATAAGAATATGGTTCCTGAGAAGGTTGAAAGAGGGTTCATGCGCCCGCCTTTTAGTAATAGGATTCTACCCCAGCCAGCAGTTGGGAAGGGAAGGTATCTCTCAACCGCCTAAGCCGCTTAAGTGTACGATTCTCTGTGCCTTTAGAGCACATCGCACGCAGGGGATTTACAGAAGCCAACGCCACTAATATGAGTTTTTTTTCATTCAAAAAGGGACTTACTTCAAGCGCCATATCCGAAACATACGAAACTTTGGAGATATGAGAAAGGCAGATGGAAGGGTCATAAAAAAAGGTTAAGTTATGTGTCGAGGTTTAGTCATACGTCATTAGAGAAGGTTATATGGGTGTCTAATAAGAATATATGAGATTAGAAACCGTGAAAGCCTGCGGCTAAATATGAATTAAAATGAATGCCCTATAAAGCCATTCGTTAAGATAGAAATCTTTCTGGTCGGGTAGCGTGACCTGTTCACAGGTTAAGACGTTGAGTCGCGTCTGTGCACTCATTTTGCATTCATTCGCGCTCGGATGGCGGAGTTAGTGAACTGAGTTTCCATGAAGGTGAAAGTCCTTCTCCCTCGGGAACAGGGTAACAGCGTGCCCACGTGCTGGGAGAATGGCATCCAAAGGCATGAAGCTGGGCATGAAAGGGATTCAGAACCCGGCGAAAGTGGGGAACTTTGAATCTCAAGCAAGGGCGCGCGTGACGATATCTGCCCCTTCTTTGTTTTCGTTGGGAGACAGGGTGGGAATGAAACACTTTGGGTATTGTCTAGGTGAGTGCTGAGTGGCGGTACTGCATCCCCGAAGGCTAAGCCTAAGTTGAACCGGACAGCAGGCAACCGCAATCCTAGCGTTTGAAGCGTCGAAACAGGAAAGCAGGATTGCTTCCTGCGTCCAAAATATGGGACAGAGGCCGAGGGAAAGGGGTTGTCTGTCCTTTCCCGTTCTTCGAGCGCGCCTCCGGCGTAGAGCGGAAGCCTTACGGCCTGGTTCTTTGAAATATGGAATCCCGGAACTGGAGAACCCCGCACACCTCTGAGGTCGCACTCAGAAGAGCCAACCGTACGGTGAACAGGGATAGGATGGGACAATAAGCGAGGGCCCGGTAGTAATTAATTATCGGGACGTGCCAAAGTGTCCCCGCATCTAATTTTAAGGGAAAGGGAGCAGCCAATATGCTTCAACATTCGAAGATAAAGAGCGCAGATTGGCCAAAAGGAAAGTAAGCAACGTAAAATACCTTGCCCCTGAACTACGAGTAGCACTCGCTCTGTCATGGATAGACAATCTGATCCGATTTGCTGAATATACATACCTCTGAAAGTAGAAGCAAAAGCGAAAGTGAGAGTGAAAGTGGAAGTATGGCCAGTTCCATGACCTTTCAGGACTCCTGCTACTGGGGATCGGATCGCCCTCATGGCCTAAAGGCGAACCGCGGAAGAAAAGAAGCGGGATTCGAACCCAATAGCTACTTTCGCTCGGGTCGATCTCGCCGCCATGACGCCACCAGAGTGATCCACATATCTATCAACAAGAAAGCCAGAGTACGTAATCGACGCTGATGCAAGGAAATTTTTGAATTAGTCACGAGACGCGGGAAAATGGGGAAGATACGAGGTTTCAATCCTCTCTCATCAGATACGCTGATGGTCGGTTTTTCACTTGAGTCTAGGAGTTATCAAGCAAGCAAGCAAGCAAGCAAGCAAGCAAGCGCGTGAGGAAACAAACTGAGCAATGGCCCTAGCTAGCCGATAGGGCTAAAGCGACGACAAGGAAGTAGAACTCCAACCACGGCGTAGGTGTTCTTTCCGCCGGCCGGCCGCCTGTGGACATCACAGATGGATCGCATCTACGTCGTCGTCCGGGAGGCATGAGCTGCCAATTTGCGGCAGTTGCTGGCTGCATGGGCATCGTCACGATCAAAAGAGGGCAGGGGAGCTCGTATTCCGGAACCCTCACCTGATGGGATGCGGGGAGCCGTATGACGGGAAACTGTCACGAGCGGTTCTGAATTGGCGGTCAGGCAGGGAACTCCTAACCTGATTGGCCGACCAAAACCGAAATAAGACTCCGGAAAAGTCGTCGCCGTTGTTAAGAAATAGTTTATTTACATGAGTAAGAAACTGACGTATTTCCATCGGTCGCTTCCGTTTCGTATATTAGTTATTTTGTATGCTTCGTATAGTTTTCTGTGAATTAGCATTAAAAGGTTCTTTAATAGGCATAAACAAGTCGTGTTGGCAGTACGCTGGTCGGCTTCACAAGCAAGCTGCGGGTCTTTTTCAATCACTAATTCTTATTTTGCCCAAAATCGTTGTCGTTGGTTCACATTTTATGGCATCGCAGAAATTGATTGTAAGGCTTTAGATTATTTCAAAGGGTGGCCTAAGGTCACCCCCCTTAAATGAGAGTCCCGCCTCTCTTCATTTAAGCGGGAAAAACGTTCTGCTGGCTGGGTAACATAATGGCAATGTATTGGACTGCAAATCCTGGAATGACGGTTCGACTCCGTCCCTAGCCTATTCTTCTTCCAAGCTCTTTTGCCATTTCCGAGTGAAAAGATTGCTGCTTTAAAGTGGAAAGAAAAGTGCAAAGCATCTTCTTGCCAGTGATTCATCAAGATTGCCGCCGGCTCGGTTTAAAGTGAAAAGAAAAGTGCTGCTTTGCTTTGCTTTGCTGGATTCGCAGATTATGGCCAGAAGATGATATTGCCTTCTTGCATGATCCTTCTGAATTTTACCAACGGAATTTCGAAATTCCAGCATTCAATTCTTTCCGCAATCTGAGCCGCATTAAAGATTATCGTATAATAATCCATGAATATTCAGGCCTTCTTGAAAGTTCAAAAGAAGAACTTTGGTTTGGTAGCCATTTATATTACACTTTTTACTTAATAACCACCTGCGAATTGATGACATCCTTGTGAGGTTGGTAGCGATCGAAGGCTAAGTACCAGCTGTATTTGCACTTTCCCTGCTTGCTTGCTTGCTTGCTTGCTTGCTTGCTTGCTGTTCGGCGCCCGCCGCTTTTGTCGTTAGCACTCTTTTGTTCATTAATCAAGCGTTTCGTTCCGTCCGGGCATCTTTGTAAGACGTGAAACACCCGATCCCATTCCGACCTCGATATGTGAAAAGCGTTTTCTGCCATATGTACTGATAATTTTCGGGAGACGTGGTTCGACAGCCCGGACCCTTTCAAATCGTATATGCGATTGCCTAAAGGTCAGATGCGAATCTGATATCAGCCAGAAACAATGAAAAGGCGTACGACAACGCAAAAAAGCAAGCTATGGATGTGAAGACAGATTAGAACGGTAAACACACAATACCAATGATGCGTAAATCCCTGGCTGGCATGCATTATCGGAAAATCTGTTCCTCAACTCTTACGCTCGAGAGAGCTAGGGAACTTGTCAGGGAAATCTAAAGTGTTTAGTTAAACGAGACGCTAAGAAAGGAGGAAGGACGAAGCCCTTCTTGCTTGCTTGCTTGCTTGCTTGCTTGCTTGCTTGCTGCGGATTGTACAAACTTCGTATCGCACAGCACGGAAAGAGAACTCAAGAGCGTAAAGGAAAAAACAGAGGATGCAGGGTCATTTGGTAGACGTTTTCGTCGAAACAATGAATCCTCTGTCCAAGTACTCGACCAATTCTTTCCGCGCTTCTTCCGCATTTTACAAACGTCCGAAGATTATTGTATAATAATCTATGCGGGCTTCTTTTTGTCTCGGTTTTAAGCAGTCACAGGTTGAGTGGCGATCGCAGAACACTCATTAAGATTTTGTACGGTGTTCGGTAGGTTCAACTCCTACTGCATCGAAAAGAATGCATTGGATGGATGCCTGGGCATTGAGAGGGAAGGACGCTTCCAAAGGCGAAAGGCCATGGGGAGATACCGTCTGTGATCCATGGGTTTCCAATCGGGAAACCGTATCCAAGCTTGCCGGGCATGCCGTGTGCTGCGGCTCTGCCTCGGACTTGAGAAACTTAGCGAACTGAAACATCATTGTAGCTAAAGGAAAGGAAATCAACTGAGACTCCGTTAGTAGCGGCGAGCGAAAGCGGATTAGGCAAAGAAAAGGGAAGGGGCCCCAGCCCAGAAGGGCCGCTTTCCCTGGCCCCGTGCGGGGGAGAACTTGCAGTAGAGGGAAGGGTGGGAACCCTTCCTCAAGGAATTCTGAAAAGGTTGGAAGATCTGGCCAAAGAAGGTGATAGCCCCGTAGATCTTTCCTGGCAAGTTTGATTACCATTACAAAACGCGGATACCGTGTTTGAATAATGATCGCTTTACGTGACTAAGGGGGACCACCCCCGCGCCTAAGTATTCCTCAATGACCGATAGCGTACCACAAGTACCGTGAGGGAAAAGTGAAAAGACCCCGCCGTATGCCGGGAGTGCAATAGAAAACCTGAAATCCGATGCAAACTATCAGTCGGAAGAGCGAAGCTGAGAAAATGCGGCAAAGCCACTAATGTTCGATGGAACGCATACGCGAAGCTGAGAAAGCGCTGTAGCTTTCGGAGGCAAAGCCACTAATGTTCGCATACGCGAACCCTTGAGCGAAGCTTCGCGTTGTCGGCTCTCGCTTTAGCACTTTCCACCCTAACGGCGTACCTTTTGCATAATGGGTCAGCGAGTGAATGGGAACAGCGGCTTAAGCCATTAGGTGTAGGCGCAACGAGGTTGAATCTTCGGCGTTGTTTCTATTTGACCCGAAACCGATTGATCTAGCCACGAGCAGGTTGAATCGAGCTCTCCACAGAGGCCTTGGAGGACCGAACTCACGTATGTGGCAAAATACGGGGATGACTCGTGGCTAGGGGTGAATCAAAGAGCTACGACTCCGCCGTTCCTTTGTTGAAGTCCGAAGGACCACAAGAAGAGGGAAAAGGAGTCCTCCTCTGGCCTTTCGCCCCACAAGCGTGCGAACGCTTTTTCAATAACTGGCTCATAACGGTGAAACCAGCTTACCCTTTGAGAGTAATGGCCACACCGTGGGAAGTCGTGAAAGCTTCTCTCCCTTTATTGCGGTCGAGTGCCCCAGCAAGCAAGCAAGCAAGCAAGCAAGCACGCCCTCAACGACGAGGAATAAAGCGGGTCAGGCCCCAAGATGAAAGCAGGTCAAGTTTGGTAGGCGGTTAGCTAACGCCAACCCGGGTTCAGCAAGCAAGCAAGCAAGCAAGAATGCGCCAGGATAGGTGCCCCGGGACCAACACTTAAACAGTCCAGGGTCCCACCACCAAAAGGTCTTGTTCCCACTGTCCTCGTTGCTTTATCTCGTATTCCAGAACCACCTTGTTCTTAGGGAATCTCTCTCGTAGCTACGAGCTAGCTCATTGACCCCGTAACGACTGATTCGAAAGATGAGAGCATGATTGTTAATGCCAACACGCCGGTTCTCACTCCCTTCGGCCGAATCCATCTCGAACCAAAGGTTGGTTCTCCGGCCATATGCACCAGTGTATCGAGAGCTGCTGCTTTTCAGCGAAGAAAAAAACTAAACTTTAGACGGGCTTCGTGATGTTTATGCTTTTTCATTGGAGCATCTATGAACATGTGAACACTGCTGCTGGCCCGACTGAAATTCACTTACGTAACCTTCTAGCCGAGGTCAATTTTGTCACTGAGATTGTTGTTCTAGCTAGGCCTTCTTGCTCTCTGGAGCCAAGTGAAGCGCAGTGATCATTGGAATGCAAGGCCATGAACATGACGTAAGGGAAGGCCGAATCCATCTCGAACCAAAGGTTGGTTCTCCGGCCATATGCACCGGTTCATCGTAACCGTTCGAGAGCGAAAAAAAAAACTAAACGCAGAAGCTAGACAATTGCTAGCGGCCCAACAAGAAAAGAAAAGAAGCGGATTGACGTGGCCGCAGTCATTCGACCTCCCCATGCTATCTGAGTGGATGCACCTCACCCTTCCACTGGCTATGCGGGGACTGGACCAATGTGATCTCGCCTTGACGTTGGCGGTCCGGCTTATGGAGAAGAGACCAACTGTGGTGTGGCCTTCTCCAACCAAGAGTCACACCAAAATTCAAATATTGCACATGAATTCATCAACCTGCCTCGTATGGCAGAAATTGACCAAAAAACCGAGTTTGATCCTGGCTCAGAATGAACGCTAGCGATATGCTTAACACATGCAAGTCGAACGTTGTTTTCGTCTATAGAACAGTTGAAGACAAAGTGGCGAACGGGTGCGTAACGCGTGGGAATCTGCCAAACAGTTTGGGCCGAATCCCAAAGAAACGAAAGCAGCTTTGCTGCTTGCTTGCTTGCTTGCTTGCTTGCTTGCTGCTTTTCGATAAAGCTAAAAAGCGCTGTTTGATGAGCCTGCGTAGTATTAGGTAGTTGGTTGGGTAAAGGCTGACCAAGCCGCAGATGCTTAGCTGATCTTTTCGGACGATCAGCCACACTGGGACTGAGACACGGCCCAGACTCCGTAGGGAGGCAGCAGTGGGGAATATCGGACAATGGGCGAAAGCCCGATCCAGCAATATCGCGTGAGTGAGTGAAAAACGTCGCGTTAGCGAGGAAGGGCAATGCCGCTTGTAAAGCTCTTTCGTCGAGTACGCGATTATGACAAGACTCGAAGAAGAAGCCCCGGCTAACTCCGTGCCAGCAGCCGCGGTAAGACGGGGGGGGCAAGTGTTATTCGGAATGACTGGGCGTAAAGGGCACGTAGGCAGTGAATCAGGTTGAAAGTCAAAGGCGCCAGCTCAACTGGCGGAATGCTTTCAAAACCAATTTACTCGAGTGGGACAGAGGGGAGTGGAATTTCGTGTGTAGGGATAAAATCCGGAGATATACGAAGGAACGCCGAAGTAGCGAAGGCAGCTTTCTGGGTCTCTACTGACGCTGAGGTGCGAAAGCTTGGGGAGCAAACAGGATTAGATACCCTGGTAGTCCATGCCGTAAACGATGAGTGTTCGTCCTTGGTCCGCGGATCGGGGGCCCAGCTAACGCGTTAAACACTCCGCCTGGGGAGTACGGTCGCAAGACTGAAACTCAAAGGAATTGACGGGGGCCTGCACAAGCGGTGGAGCATGTGGTTTAATTCGATACAACGCGCAAAACCTTACCAGCCCTTGACATATGAACACTTGACGTATGAACACTTGACATATGAACCGGTGTGCTTGTCCTTAACGGGATGAAACGAAAATTCATACAGGTGCTGCATGGCTGTCGTCAGCTCGTGTCGTGAGACGTTTTTGGTTAACTCCTATAACGAGCGAAACCCTCGTTTTGTGTTGCTAAGATATGCTGCTCCCAGAGGATCAATGTCATCATTCACCCTCGGCAAGCAGGAACATAGAACATGGGCTGGCTTCCGACGAACTTGAGGTTCCGACGAGCGAGCCGGTGGTAAGTGAGCCGCTTCATCGGTACCTGCCCATGAATCTGTGTTCAGTCAGCGGTTAGCCAGGATTGATGACACTCCCTCTGTGCCGATGTTGCACTCACAAGAGACTGCCCGTAGTTCTACTATGGAGGAAGGTGAGGATGACGTCAAGTCCGCATGGCCCTTATGGGCTGGGCTACACACGTGCTACAATGGCAATTACAATAGGAAGCAGGGCCGTAAGGCGGAGCGAATCCAGAAAGATTGCCTCAGTTCGGATTGTTCTCTGCAACTCGAGAACATGAAGTTGGAATCGCTAGTAATCGCGGATCAGCATGCCGCGGTGAATATGTACTCGGGCCCCGTACACACCGCCCGTCACACCCTGGGAATTGGTTTCGCCCGAAGCATCGACCAGAGATCACCCATTACTAAAGTGTTCCATGCCGCCGTTGAGTGTGGCCCATTTTGGTATTGGTGGTCTTCTTGGCGCATATCACGGTTGGGTCAGTGACTGGGGTGAAGTCGTAACATGGTAGTCGTAGGGGAACCTGTGGCTGGAGGGAATCTCAAAGGGAAGCGCCAGCGTCCTTTCGTTAACTGTACTGACTTGATGAAGTTAATTCCAAGTTGGGTAAATGCCGGCCCGGCCCGGCCCGGCCCGGCCCGGCCGGATGAAGCGCTATGCGCGAGGAGGAAGCGCTTCTTCATGAAGCGCATGAAGGGATTGAAACCGTAGACCAATCGCGGATGAAGCGGTTAACAGTTGAGCTACCAGCGCGGGAAGGGAAAATGTACGGTTAGTATCATATACATTCTTTGACTTTCGAGCCGCCTCATGACCTGTGAGACGTTAACTATTCAAAGACCCCAGCTGCTTGCTGCTTTCTTCGAGATTTCATGAACCTCGCTAAAGCCTAAAGCAGCAAGCAAGCAAGCAAGCAAGCAAGCAAGCATTGGAGTTCGAAAAACGTATAGATCGAAAGACGACGACAAAGCGAAGGCCTTCATTGCATTGCTGCGACTTGCTTGCTGCAAGGACATAAGACTTTCTTTCTAGGCCCTTTTCCCTTCCCGCTACATCCTTCTTTGTACCTGTAGAGGCAGGGTCGAATGGTGGCTCTGCAGTTTGGCTTGATTGCTCTTGAATTGGAGAGATACGAACAGAAAATTTTCATCGATAGCGTTCCATGAATTATCGTATATGAAACGAATTGAACACAAATGATCCATCACTCGCATTCTACTAGGTGCTTGAGCGGGGCAAAGTCTTTGCGCGCGCATAGAAGGCCCCGCGCTTCGGCCGATTTGTATTATAGGAATGATCTCTTTCTTCATAATACCCCTCCTTTCGGAAACGAAACTTAGGCGGATATAGATTAACGGTAGATTATCTGCCTTCCAAGCAGAGGATATGGGTTCGACTCCCGTTATCCGCAACTGACAAATAGGACAAAGGATGGCTACAGATCATGGCTATGGGAAAACCAAACCCATTTCTACCGAGGGACTGCGGTCAAGCGAAGGCTTACGAATTGGGACGAAGGTTTGGACTGAAGGGAGGAGTTACGTAGCTTAGACTGAAGAGAACAAGCACAGGAAGAAAGGAAGAGCATGCCGTAAAAGCAGCATGGTTGAGGGTCGATCTTGTCTTCCCTTTAACTGGTTCAATTGGCGTGGGAGGGGGCGGACCCCGCCCCGACGTATAGGATAAAAAATGACTTAATTGAAGACAATTTTCCATAACCAAGTTGTTGTTACTTTTAGCCCTCTACATCCCCAGGAGCTGAGCCAACAGATGAATTCTCAGAACAAAATGATAATTCATTCTCGCTCGAGATCAGACTCATCAAACCGTAAGCGGTATGCTTTCGTGGTTGCCTTAATGGGGTTAATTCATTCTCCACAATATTGCATTGCGGACTTTCCTGTAGTCCCATTGGGATAGGGGAGCGCCTCGCGATAGTGCCTGCTACCCTATCCCAGTATCATATTTCCTGCTAGCTGAACTGAGGTCACTAATTGCTTGCGGCGTTGTTGACTTGATTTCGGTTTTGTAGGACGTTAGAAGCGCCTGAGAGCATAGGTTTGATCTAACGTCATCTTCTAGGACAGAGGAGATTTCTGTTAGCTGCGAAAGTTAAAGTTGTTGCAGAAAACTCCCTCCAACTTACCGCCCAGCCGCTCTCTGCGGGTGTGACTGTTTATAACCTCCCAGTGTATCAAGCCCAAATTCCAGGGCTGTGCTGGGCTCTTTTTCTCATCTGGAGCCGCTTTCGCCATCGCAAAGAATGGCAAAGGGACGCATAGTAAGGTGACGAATAATACTGGTTCTTGCTTGATTTCTGGTGCCGCTCTGAAGAGGTGAGAGACAGCAACTAGCATCCTTTCTAGTGGGTATTCTTTTTTCTTTTTTGAATTTTCCTTATTTTACTGGCTTTTCTGCTGGGTTCTCAAGCCTTTTTCGAATGAATGACTATTTTCGTGACCAATTAGCAAAATGGATTTGTGAACCACACGGAATCATTATTTACCAGAATGAGATAAATAACTAACCTATGTAATCCCTCTAGGAGAGTAGAATCCACCAGGAATGCAATAAATATTCATGATCAATTAGCTTCAAATATAGCTATGAAATCTTTACGTGCATTCGGTATAACTAAACTATCTGAAATTTAGCATGTTATCAGTCCTTCGAAATATCTTTACATCTTTAAAAAACGTAGACTAGAATGCCGCCACGTGGATGAATACTTAAAGCGTTCTTCATGTTTCATATGTTCCCAATTGATTAAGAAACCACCAATCCATTTGGAATTGATATGACTTTAATTGGTCCTTCTCGCCATTTTTTTCATTGTGTCATCGTACAAAAGATCAATATTCACCAACAATAAATGGCCCTCCTTACGAATGATAGATCCAATCGCATTACAAGCAATCTTCAAGAATAAAAGTGTTTTTTCCAAATCAATAATAGCCCTTCCGCGTCTAAATCCGTATAAATATCTTTAATAATATGGAGTTGGGGGTCCCTAATAGCCCGAATGTGCGCTTGTATTCGGTAATCTTTAAAAAATGACTTTCTTTTCCTTTTTGGAATAATACTCTTTCTTTCCTTTTTCCATTTCATACGGTAGAGCGGCGCATAATATGCTTTCTTTCTTCGATGTTCAAAATCTATGTATCCGTTTGAAAACTGATAGAACAGTAGCAAATTATTCAAGTGGACTGCAAGCCATGATAAAGTTCAGTTCAGGCAGGGTTTCATAAAAATCTGAGATTGGTTCTTTATAATCATGGCTGTTTAAAAAGAAGTGAAAAGGGGCAAGTAATCCCATATACCAATATAGCGAAAAGTGACCGAAGCATGATGCAGGTTCGGTTGAAAGGAAGAACCCGCTAGCCCGCCCTGAACAAGGGCAAAGCATTCCGTAGGTATATAATCTAATGTGCACTTTCCGCATCCTACAGGACTTGAACCTGTGACCTTCAACTTAGAAGGTTGTTGCTCTATCCGACTGAGCTAAGGATGCTGTGCATTACAAACACTTCTAGGCTTTTCAGTTAAGTCAGGTAAAACTTGCTTGCCTTTTCGCCGAAAAAGCAATAGAAAAAAGTTATGAATACAAGAAAGAAGAAACCGCAACCGCAGCCCTGGATGATTCTTCCTGAAGTAAGTTCTAAAGAATGCCCTAACCAGATTGATTTATCCATTTCACGTAATTCGGTCGGTTACGTGTTTTTCATAGCACCTTTCATGTCGTGCCACATAAAGATGGATTACCTAAAATCAGTTGAATTCCTAAATCATGAAAACAACTTTCACACGACGGCATCAAACGGGGCAAATCATCCATCTAGGAAGAACAGGATGTGGTTCCCAAAGAATGCTTTGACACCAGTGTTTCCTTCCTGTACTCCAGTGTTTTCGGAGCATCCTAATGGTTACACAAAATGGTCAAAACCTTAAAGACTTTGGGATTATTAGAAACGAATACTTCCCACACGTGTTCTCTAGGAGAGATTAGTCTCCCGCGAGTGCCTAAAGAATAGACAATCGACACTTTCTTTTTCAACGAAGGGAGTCCTTCACATTCCCATAGCCCTTTCTCTCTAGCTTTCTCTTGCTATACCGTCGCCGTTGCTGTTCTCAACCCTTTCATAATGTTACGCGGGCAGGAGAGCACTGAGGTAAAGTAACGGACGAGGGGGCACTATGATGGGTGGAAGGGGCGGGCCGGTGATTTTCAAGAGCGGATACCTATCCCTAAACAAGGCACAAACCTTATCGACATACAGGTTCCTACTTGCTTGAAGGCCTATTAGCACAACTTTGTTGAAGATCGCCCAAAGTAGTACCTTCCTATAAATGTCAACGTCCAGTGTTCGCTCAACAATGTTATCCCTAGAATCCTCGAAAATTCATTGTCAGAAGCCCGGAAGACCCCTTGTAAGAACAGGAACCTGCCTTAGGCAAGCTACCACTTCACTTGGCCGGCAAGCTACCTGAATCTGCCGGTTCTTCGTAATGAGGAGAGGCCGGATCTCGATTCGTGCACTTTCCTATTGCCAGGTGGCTTCCTGGCCCTACCACTTTTGTTTTCAAAGGTGCTAGTTTTTTGTTTGTTTTGTTTTTTTGGCTGGCGCTTCAGTCATGAAATGAGTAACGAATAATAATAATATTCCGGCTGCGCGCTGTACTTTTCACTAACGCTTTTCGATGAAGCGGTTCATCGTGGCATGACTCGCCGCTTTCATTAACAGAATGGCTTTCTGCTGCTGCATAGGAGCGCGAAAGCAGCACCCATGTTGGCTGGGCTGGGCTGGGCTGGGCTGGGCTGGCGAAGTCTCAACACCCGTGCGTGCGTGCGTGCGTGCGTGCGTGCGTGCGTGCCCTCTATGAGCTGCAAGTACCTACCCGCATAATTTCCTTTAAGAGACCCTATTACATGACTAGGTCATTCCTTAACAGTGTGTGGAAGGTTAGAGAACCATCCACGAGGACCAGCCCGAAAAGAAAAGCTGCCTCCTGAACAAGTCACCTATAGCGTTGACGTGGACAAGCCCGGGATGCGCCCTCAGAGGCTGACCTGCGGCCGGCGGAAGAAGCGGAAAACCGCTCTTCTTTTCTTTGGCACTCTGGATCCACCTGCTAAACAAGCGGTGCTCCAGAAACCAGCAAATCGCCTACCAAAGATAGACAGGGAAAGCGTGTTCTGAAAGCAGCAGGCAGCACCGATAGCTCAATCGGATAGAGTACCTGGCTTCGAACCAGGTGGTTAGAGGTTCAAGTCCCCTTCGGTGCACACAAACCTTCCTTGAATGTTTCATAGAACGGTGTTGTTCTCCGGGAATTCTCGGTCGGCATGTTGGAGTGTCGGAGCCAAACCTTAATCTCATTTAAGTGGTATGGCGCTGCTAGATGACATTTGGTTCATTATCTTCTTCATACATAGAGGTAGGCAATTTCAGGCGCTACAACCCTACCTTAACCGGGCCACTTCACGTTTGGTTATTATTAACGTGAGAAATCGATAGGACCAAGTAAATTAGCGTACCATTGGTTTGCTGCTTTCTTTGAGGTCCTTTCCAATTCGTTTCTGCAAACTCCTTTCTTTTCACCTAGTGAGAGGAAAGTGCCTTAAGAAGGCATTTCAAGACGAAAGTAGGTTGGTTGTGAGCAGCTGACTATATGCGCCCCTCGCACACTGTCTTAGCATAAACTGCGGGACGGGATTCATCAAATAAATAGGGGCGGCGGCCCGGCCCGGCCCGGCCCGGCCCGGCCGGATGAAGCCGGCCAAAAGGCAGGCACAAGCCAAAGAACGACGATATCGGCCTTCATGCTTGCTTGCTTGCTTGCTTGCTTGCTGCCGTTGTATATCACCGCATGAAGGCCTAGAAATCCACATGAAGCAAGCACGATGAACCGCTTCTTCCGCATGAACCGCCTTCTTGCTTGCTTGCTTGCTTGCTTGCTTGCTTGATGAAGCCGCACGGTTCAACGCCAAGGAATAAAGGCAAAGTAACCGGCCGGCTCGTAAGTAATTATTTAATTTCAGGAGAATAGTTCCAATGGTAGAACAATGGTCTCCAAAACCAAAGGTTAAGGGTTCGAATCCCTTTTCTCCTGATTACCTGGCTTGGTACGAAGAGGTTGCGGGTCTCTTTACCTTGTTTTATCACCGGAATAGTCGAGACGACCTAGAATAGGCCTCTCTCCAAGTCCATACATGTCTATTGCCAGGGTTCTTCCTCATCCATAATACTCTGCTTTCCAGATCTCGAGGATGTTGGAGTAGAACAGGCGGCATATAATTCAAAAGAACCATCGGTATCAGTACCGATGCCGTACATGGTACTATTATGTATGTATGTATGTTAGGATACGCATCAGAGTAAAATGACGTAGCTTCGCCACTATCTAGTTGGATTTCCATTGAAACATTACCAAATTAGATTTTCCGCACCTATTTCTTTCAGAACAGCTAGCCAAGTCAGACCTTGGGCCTATCTCTATAGGTTGGTTTTTCAGATCCCATCACTCCAGGCTCAGTCGATCTTGGATCTTGCTCAATAGATCATATCTTTGGTATCTCACTGCCTGCGGTTCATCGCTGAAGGCGTTTGTTTAACTGTCTGTGCGGGGTCCATCGCTTCGCCTAGTCCTTGCACATGGTAGCACTTGGTTGCACTCATTCCTTCTTCGCATGGCTTAATGCATGCAAGAAGTATCCGTTCCGTAAAGGCAACGTTTCTCCAAGAAAGAAGAGCGAGGCATGCGGCGTTGCCGATGAAAGGCGGCGATGCCTTCCAAGCCGAGTGAGAAGAATGACTCAGACAAGAAGGCTATGAATGAGCAATGCTTTGAATGCCGCCTTAGGATCCTGGAGTAAAAGGATTCGAACCTTTGCGTGTCGGTATCAAAAACCGATGCCTTACCGCTTGGCTATACTCCATACAGTGGTAACCAAGGAAGAGAAGCAAAGCTCAGAGAACGGAATTTGCTTGCTGGGCGCAGCAAAGTAGTGAAAGACTGGCGAGTTAGGTATGGCAAGTAAATAGGCTTAGTAGGGCTCGAACCTACAATATTACCGTTATGAGCGGTACGTTTCAACCAATTAAACTATAAGCCCACTGCTGGCTGGCTGGCTGGCTGTTAGCCCTCTCAAGTAATGGAGTCGATGGATCTGTTGAGGGCAAAGCAGCCATATTTTTCTCCTTGAAAGATTAAGGACATAAACTTTTCAAATAGCTACACCTGGTTCTGGACCGATTGATGTGGATACAGAAGAGCAGGATGTGCTACCCATCATGGATAGCATAGTTCGAGCAACACTGAACTGAAAGGTATGACTGAAGTGTAATCGTTTTGTTGGCAGGCAAATAGACGACATATTCCTAGGGGGTTTTTTACCGATGCAGCACGCACGAAAAAATCGACTCGACTTTTCTTCGATGATTTAGACAGAGATTTCACCACCTACCACGAGTGGAATGGCAAGGTTCTGCCAGGACACCCAGCGGCAAGACAACCGTGAAAGGAAAGGCAGGGCCAAAGGATTATCATCCATCTCAGCCAGCGCGGAAAGAAAAGAAAAGAAGAGCTCTGCTTGCTCTTTTTGACAATAATTTCGCTACTCCAGTCATGGGCAGCATTATTACATGCATAGGGCGGACCCGAGCTCTTTTCGCTGCAGTTTTCCCTACGGCTTTCCTCCCCTCCTTTGGAAGTGTCAGCTAACTCCTGGAATCCCCCTTTCCCTCCTTCTAAGAAAACCATGCTCGGTTAGATCAGTGTGGACTGATGTTTCGTTCCACTGCTGCTGGAAAAGCCGCCAAATTCGTCACTGACTGGAGAGCGGGAACGACTCACTATCTCGTCTTATTCTCAGAGGCGAGAATGCTCTCAAATGGCTAACGGTGCTTTCAACTAAAGTTCCATTTCTTAACACAGCGAGGCTTATACTGTTTATTCGTACGACAATGCGCGACGCTCCACTATCCCATTGAAAAAGGATTCCGCAATCATTTACGTACTTAAACGCAGACTGAGTAATAGTAATTCATGCCATTCCTCGGGCTCAGACCACAGAGCTTCCTAGGAACTGGGAAAATGCTATAAATCTGTTTAAATAGCTTCGCTTTTTGCCCTAAAAGTCGCTCTGAAAATGTCACTTAGAGTGTTTTGACTAAGGGAAACAAAACCCACTAGACGAACAGCTACTAATATTTCCTCATTATATATTATTATTCATTCCAAACTCAAAACGCTAGAAATTGAAATAGCAAATAAAATCAATTCGCGCGTAAATCGTACTTATATTCTGTTGCTCTTCCTTGTCTGTTCTCGATATTCATGGCAGTTTCTTGGCCTTCATGCAGGCAAGCAAAAGGGCGGGCGCCACCAGCATGCATTTCTGGACTCGTGCCCGAAGAAAAGAAGCGGGCGGTAAGAAGCGGTTTTCATCATCCGGCGGGAGTGAAAAGAAAAGTTAGGTCGGGAGGTAGTGCACGCTCGCTGGTCCTGATATCAAAATTCTCGCCTTCGTGCCGTGTGTGTCTGGTTTCAATGAATTCCGCATGAAGGGGTGCGTGCGCGCAGGCAACAAGCCTGCCCTGGCAATTCCGGCCATAATCTGCGTGCGGTTTTCATCATCATGAAGGCCTTCATGATGAAAAAGGGGTTGGCGGGTTTGATGAACCGGTTGGTTTTCATCCGGATGAACCGGTTGGTTTTCATCCGGATGAACCGGCGGGTTAGCTTGCCCGTGAGGGCAGGCAGCTCTTTGTCCGCACGTATGTCGCCCGGGGAACCGGGCGGGGGATCTGCTGGATTTCTATCTAATGTGCCAATCTGTATACGAATGGAGACGATCGGACTTGAACCGATAACTTCATACTTGCAAAACATGCGTTCTACCGATTGAACTACGCCCCCATCCTCGTTCCATATGCAACACGTATCATATGGGCAAACACTGCTTGCTTGCTTGCTTGCTTGCTTGCTTGCTTGCTTGCTTGCTGCGGGAGGAGCTATTGTTTATACGTGCGTGCGTGCGTGCGTGCGTGCGTGCCCCCCTTTCTTCTTTTTACAGAGTTTAGGCTTTATCTAAGACATCCCGTCCTGTCGAAACTATGTCATACATAAAGGTGTGTCGTTGGCAGGTTCACTTTTGGTTTACCACTTCGATCGTATCGGCGCTAGAGAGAAGTCGCTTTCTCGAGAGCCGGCTACCTCATCATCTTGAAACTTCATTCCGCTCCTCTGGCCGCCTTACCCTGTTCTCTGCAAGAACCCCAAGGAGACGGGTTGTTGATTGCGCTTGCTTGATTGGCACCTCTAGTACGACACATCTTTCAGAATACGAGCGAATGCTCGGATCAGTAGATTCGAGCTCCTTATTCAGGAGTTGAGAAGTACGCAGGGCGGGCCTGCCGCTCGGCTATGACCTCGTTTCTTGAGCTAGAGGGGAATTTCACGAAATGGGTTGGCAAGAGCAGCAGACAGCAACTCGTATCACTCTCGTAATTCAGAGAAGAGAAAATGGGATTCGAACCCTCAACTTTTGCTCTTAGAGATCATTATTCCGGGAACCACTCTCCCAAACTAAATAGTTATTTCCCTACGTAGGAAAGTTCCAATGCGGGGTCTGGATCCAGTCGAGGCGCCGAGAGCCGCAGGCGTACCGCGTATTCTATTTACCAGTTTCTCCGGAAGGTCATGTCTGGGAACTTTGACTTGATAGTGTAGTGTGACGAGGCGAGAATTCTCGCTTTCCAAGAGAGAGTTGGTCAAACCCAACCCTAATTGCTCGGATAGCAACCAATGCACATTGCTGAGTGATAAGGTGGTTTTCCATGCTTGCTGCGAAGAGGCTTGCTTTCCTGAAAAAGCCGCTGTATACAGTGATTCTCAGACCACGCAGTATCAAAAGCTCTATCAGATATGTATAAGAAGACCCTGTTTGAGTCATTGGGTCATCCGCTGGTTCATCCTGAGTTCCTGTTCAAGAACCTTATAGCGGAGCTATATTCTCACTGTACGACAATAGAACCCTAGCGCTACTAAAGACCATCAAGGTGGTAGATGACATTAAGATGCAGTATAGTATTATGCGGGTACATCGAAACAGCAGCAGAGCCAAGGGAGTATCTTGAAAAGCAGCTGGGCTTCAAGGCCCCTAAAGAAGAGATATATAACGCGTATCATTGGGTGCCGCAAGAAAAGAAAAGAAAAGAAAAGAAGGGGATCCTATTCCTTCCTGTTGAGCACTCCTTTTTCTTGAAGAAGTGGAAAGAGAGGTTGTCCCCCCATTGTAGGAGCGAAGAAAGCTAGTAATTTTCACGCACGAAGGAAAGTCCTAGTAGATCACTACAATGTCGTAGTGACATCTTTGTGTGGGTTTGTAATCGATAAAGTGTACGGTAATTTCGATTACTTTAAACAAGCCATAAATCTTAAGATGAAACAGTGCTGCTTTCAAATTACATGTAGCGACGACAGAGCCGCTGGAGAGGAGAGGAGAGGAGAGGAGAGGAGAGGAGAAAACTATGCGTTGACATAAATTAGAAATCACTATTAAAATATTTTCGTGGTCTTAGGAAAAAGAATGAAGGTAAACGAAAAAAGCCTCAGTGGGATCCTCATCTTTGGCGGATTTGACGGGACCATCATCTTCGCCCCCAGCGGGCCGGGCGGCACCACCGTCTTCAGGGAACGCGCTTCCTCACTAACAGACAACTCACCCCTAACAGTACAGTAGACGACTCTAACCCTGCAGACCATTCTTCCCCTGCAACAAATGGCTCTACCTCAGCAAGCAACAGAGACGGGAGAAAAAAAGTACACAATGTCGGGTTCCTGCCTACTCTACTGCAGTTTTCGGTCAGCCTTATAGCGAAGCCCGTATGATGGGCTTCGGCAAATCCGCCAAAGCAATAATATATGGTATGCATATTGACAAGTGGTATTACTTATTGATTATAGCCCCGCTTGACCGATGGGACGCGGGCGGTTAGGAGTGAAGGTCTATAACACAAACGATCTTATCTCTCACATTACAGATGTATACCAGCGCTATTACCATGCGATAACTACGAATAGCGCTTTTTTGTTGAGCCTCGCCGCTGCAATACTGATAGCATCTACTGGCTGTTCTTCTATCAAATACCCTCCTATCGTCCGCCCTGCAAATAGGAAAATTACTACCGCGAATTTTTTATTATTTAAGAATCGGGAAAACGTAAGTAACTGGAGCGTTCAATCACAAGAACAAATCTTCATGCCGAAAAGCGGAGCGAAACTGATGGATGATCACCATCACTTCGTCTAGGACCACCAACTAGTAGTGCCCAAGAAGAAGCGGTGAAATGGACGGACTTGAACGACGCTATGAGCCCCTAACAAACTGTTATAAATATCAAGAACAGACCTCGTGTTGGCAAAGAAAGCCAACGCAAGTCCCTCTAATGGATGCTAGGGCATTCTCGCCCCTCGAATCAAAGCCAACAGAATGTAAATTGATTGACCGTTACTACTTCATATTACCATTCATAAGCCATAGCTTACTTTGACCCTCCCTATCTTCTATAGAATTCCCGGGGCTTTCCTAGCCACTGTGTTGTTTGTTGGTATCTTTCCCTTGAAGGTTGGTCATCTCAGCCTCACTTTCGAGAATCGTTACTAATGCGCTTTCTTTATTGTAAACTACTCTTATTGGTTTGTTCCGGGCTTAGTCAATTTTGCTTTCTTAGCTTTGTCTTATTACATGAGTAATGGGGTTTGCCACTTATGGTGGGATTCGGGTCTTGTTCTAGATCTATCTTAAGTGTATACTTTCGGAATCCCGATGTTATTTCGTGCCGCTTTTTTGGCCTTCCTGAAGCCTATCCGATTTTCTTTATCGTGAGCACGGGGAGCGAGCCAACTCCCTTCCCTCGGGCGACATTCGTTCGAGACATCAATCATTTCGGCGAACTAAACCTAGTTGTTAAAGCGAGACTGGCAAGTGGTTGGGGGCATGAATTCTTTGTTCCGCATAAAGAAATTCCAAGGACGGATCAAATGCCAGGAAACAAATCCTGAGTTTGCTTGCTTGCTTGCTTGCTTGCTTGCGGGGAAATCACAAAGAAGTTCCGGGACGCGGGCGGCAAAAACCCAGAGACCTTGCAAGCAACACTGCTCGCCCGTAGCAATGCTCGCCTTAGCCATTATCGCCCGCCGAATTACACTTTTCAAAGCTCGCTCTAGCCATTTCTCTGCTGCTTTCCGGCATTGCCGAAAATGATTGAAATGAAAGGGAAGGGAATTGGCCGAGCAAATGAGACTAGCAGAAAGGCGAGACCGAGTGCTTTTCTTTTACAAAACAACAAAAAGCTATAAATACAAGAAAAGAAATAAATCTCACGAACACACAGGAATGGAACGCTTTCTTTTTTTGTTTGAGCGGTTCGACTCAGATAGATACATTCTGATAGAAGTAGACGGAAACCCAATCGACAAAGGGAAGTGGTTTATCGACAGGAAGACTGTCGATAAACTGGAAGAAGACAGATGGTTTTTCTAGCTGAAAACTATCTATCACGCCGCACGTTGGGGTCAAGTTTTTTATGGAAGATCACTATCTGTATATTACGGTAGTAATACACGAATACTGAACAAAACCGATTAATCAGTCAGATGAGACATTTCGTTTCAAAAAAAATTATGGAAGAACCAAAAATTTGCGTTTCTTGGATATTGATTCGCTTCGGTTTGATACGGCTCACGCTCTATCCGTTCTTGGAAGAGCCCATTCCTTCATTAGCTAAACTTTCGCCCTATTCAGACTCGTTTCCTATTCGTACATGATTGATAGAGGCCTTGAGCACATATGTTATTACACTTTCAATATCATGTCCCTATTTTGCTTTTTCTTGTACGACTCATTAAATTCGGTGCTCTTTGATCCTTAGTTGCTATGAAAGGTAAAGGAAAGAATATGAAAAATTGTTTTACTCAAGTGGTTTTTGCCTTTTATCATCTTTCCCCGCTACTTCTGTTTGGGTAGTTTCCAATGTTCGGCACCTCTCTCACCGTCCAAGTACCACATCCACTAATTTGCCTACGACCAAGTCACAATCTAAGACTTCTGACTACATAATGTCAACTGTTCGTACCTTGTCCATTTCGCTAACGCGCCCTTAAGTTTTGGTAATGGTTATCTGTTTGCCAGAACCAAAAGCTATTTCTTTGAGAACCTGTCTAAACAATTGTCGTATTTTGAGGGTTCGTTCGCTTTCCATAGCAGCTCTGTTCACATTTTCAGATATCTGGTGTTAAATTGTCGGTCGTTTACCTTTCTATGTTCTAATCGAGTTAACCATCTTCGTAGCCTTGATTATGCCAACTTATAGGAAGCAATTATCTAGATAGGTAGGCGCTTCCCTATGAAAACAACCTAGCGAGAATGGTTTTTTATCTAATATAGGCGGCCCCAGGCCGCCCCCTTCCCGTGTATCGATAAATAATAGAAGGCTCTATTAGGCATTACAGCGCAGGGCCGCAGGCTCAAAGTCAGCCTTATCCAATAATACGGCGGATAACAACGTGCATGAACCGCGAACTAACACTTATGAGGGGGACAATCCGGAGGTATCTGGAGACAATTCAATGTTGTTAAACAACCAAAAAATGCTACTTCCCCCACCACGCTAGCCTCGGCTCAGATGACTTTAGTGGGTTTTTCAAACACGATCAAATCGGGATCTTAGAACAAAAAGTTTGGTAACGACTACACTATAGATGATTAGGTGCCGCCGCCCATAAACGAGAATATTGGCGGAAGAAGCGGTAAGGCTGCAAGTAATGACTATTTGTATGCAAATAAGTCCTCACAGAATGATGACTCAGACTTTTACTAGAATTTCCGTTCCGAACCTATGGGAATCACAACCCCAGCGACCGAGCCCGAAACGGGACAAAATCATGCTACAGTTGATGCCAGCAAATCAGATGTTATCGCTCGTCCCGATACCAGTCCTATTGGCAAAGATTTCTGCGAAGGTTAAGTCCGAAAGAAAGGCCACTGCCTCCGCCGAGCGGTAGAAAACTAGAATTTTCGATGAGAATTCCATCTACAAGGGCTCAATGGACCTTTTTAAGCTGCTATTGACTGAGAAAAGCAAAGATAGTATGAGGGACAAATTGATCGTTCAGTACAAGAAGAATAATAAGGAAATAATATGTGCCTTGTCGGCTCTTGACACCTATACCGTTGAAATATTAATCATCTATGTCTTAGGGCAATTCTCTAACAAACGGGGTATCCGCCTCATAGCCCGATAAGGCGAAAGCTCAACGTTTCGTCCCGCAGTCAATCGATAAGATCAAACTGATAGTTCCCGGAAGCAGTTGCGCATTCTGCGCTTCTTTACCTGTTTGTTCCATCCCTAGATTGACGATAGGCTCTGCATGTGCTATCACTAGTCTTAAAAGCAAGCGATGCACTTTGCATTGATTCCCGCCTTTCGTAATGATTCCGAGACAGAATTCAGCAGTGCTTCATGCTGGTTAAGCGCTCTGATCGAGCGTACGCTCTAGGGCCAGCTCCTCTCGTTCGTTTTTTGCAGAGGGAAGTTGAATTCGAGCTGCCTACTTAACCCCCCATCATCAGGCAAAGTTAGTTAGAAAGATCTATCTGTCTATCGTAAGAACATAATGTTGAATTTAAGGCGGCGTATGGACATTACTTCCAAGAAAGAGAGAATCCGCCGGTTCTTTTCTTTTCTTTTCTTTTCTTTTCTTTTCTTCCCGGCCGTTTATTCAGAGAATGGATTGATATGTTGTCCTTCGAGAATAACACAGTGGTACGCGACCAGCGGAACAAGTACCTGAATCCATCAGAGAAGGCTGATAAAGCGAACATTAATGGGTCTAATGATCCCGCCCAACCCACAGTCCCGCGCCGGCCCGACTAACGCCGCTTCCACTTTTTAGGTAAACGAGATACCTGATTGTAAGGTACATTTACTATATCATCAGTGATTCTATATTTAGCTCCCGCGAGTCAGAACATTTCAGTGAGGCGAACCTCTCTGAAC
>NW_028230462.1:25000-60000 GCF_043228905.1 Azolla caroliniana
TGGCCCGTATTCGGAGTTTCCTCGGGATCGGTCAAGCTTTGGGCTACCCTAGCCCATTGAGTGCTCTACCTCAAGCCATGAACATTATACGCTCTACTTCAATAGATTTCGCGGAAAACCAGCTATTGCCGATCTTGGTTGGCCTTTCCAAGCCGCTCTATCTTTCGATCGAGGTTAGACTATACGTTTTTCTCATCTCCAATTTAGGTCAACTAACGGGCACAAGTGCAATATTTTCATTTTGGTGTGACTCTTGGTTGGAGAAGGCCACACCACAGTTGGTCTCTTCTCCATAAGCCGGACCGCCAACGTCAAGGCGAGATCACATTGGTCCAGTCCCCGCATAGCCAGTGGAAGGGTGAGGTGCATCCACTCAGATAGCATGGGGAGGTCGAATGACTGCGGCCACGTCAATCCGCTTCTTTTCTTTTCTTGTTGGGCCGCTAGCAATTGTCTAGCTTCTGCTACCAACTCCCCCATCGGGCCGTCTGACTTTACCGTAGCCGATAAGTAGCGTTAATCGTCTTCATCGCGCTGATGAAGCAGCGGGTTCATCCACCACCTTGGTTCTTCCCCGCAAGCAACTTCCGCCGTATTATCCATAGCTGTTCATCAAGAAGGCCTAGAGTTAGTTTTCCGATAAGATTCAAGCTACAATTTCAAACAGCACCTTTTCTTCATGAAGCGCAAGAAAACTGCACTGCGGAAGAAGAAGAAGCGGTAAAAAGTGTAATATAAATGGCTACCAAAGTTCTTCTTTTGAACTTTCAAGAAGGCCTGAATATTCATGGATTATTATACGATAATCTTTAATGCGGCTCAGATTGCGGAAAGAATTGAATGCTGGAATTTCGAAATTCCGTTGGTAAAATTCAGAAGGATCATGCAAGAAGGCAATATCATCTTCTGGCCATAATCTGCGAATCCAGCAAAGCAAAGCAAAGCAGCACTTTTCTTTTCACTTTAAACCGAGCCGGCGGCAATCTTGATGAATCACTGGCAAGAAGATGCTTTGCACTTTTCTTTCCACTTTAAAGCAGCAATCTTTGAACTCGGAAATGGCACTTTTCCCTGCAAGCCTGAAACGCACGCCTTCCCCAAAAGAAAAGCGGAACCACCTAACGAGTATTTTAAACAGCAAGCATGATGAACCGGCATGTTCATCAAACCAAACAGGTTCTTCATGCATGCATGAAGGCCTTCATGATGATGAAAACCGCTTCATTGGAATGTCACCGTCTCATTGACAACACGAATGATAACGAATTGACAATATGAATAGTCACGTTAGTTTCCCATTCTTAAGCATGGATTATTATACAATAATCTTCATTTGCTTTTTTACTGTTGACAACATGTAGTGCGGGGGCAGGGTTTGAACCCGCAGTCTTCAGGTCATGAGCCTGACGAGTTGGCCATTTACTCCACCCCGCAAGCAAGCAAGCAATTGATCTCTCTCTAGCGAATCGGAATTTATTTTAGAAAAAAAGAAGCCAGAAAATAGATTGCCATAGCCATGGGTTCAAACCTTTCCCCGAAGCTGCCGGCCGAAATCAACCGTTGCCAGTCGTTGTGTCCAACGAAGCTACGCGTAATGACTGTCCCTACCAAAAGACAAACAAACAAAGCATTTCTATAGGAGGTAACTGGGCCAATTCCCGCAAACCACCTATAGGTTAGGTGGCGGTGATCTATCGGCTTGTTCAATTCCCGCCGTTATCCGCTCACCCGCCTAACGCTCCTACAAACAAAAGGGAGGGTCTCCTTAGTAATTACGTGAGGGGGCCTCCTTCCCCATCTCTTGAACTAGACTGAACCAGTTGTTACTGATGATAGAGAACTGGCAATTTTTTAGCGGAACGTAGCCGGATTTTTCTACACCTCTTCACTCAATAGCTTTTACTCCTTGATACCCTCAAGTATGTGTGGTTTGATTTTGTCGGGGAGTTCCTTCTCATATTAAGCGATCTATGTCAAAGGGATCTAGTCCGGGAACCCATTGACCGCCGCGAGGATAACTACAATCTGTCATTCGATAGGGATCAGGGGATATTATAGTTATTTAAGTACCTCGGTAAGCCTAGCGCCGCAATATGGCGAATACTAAATAGCGGGATCGAGGTCTGACCCAAATTACGCAGAAGCGGCAACTTCACGATGTTATGCCGGCTCCAATTTTAAGGTGCCACGAAGTGCTTTCATAGCTTTCGGCTAAGCGGCAGACCCAACACAACTAACGAGTAATCCTACGTTAATAACGAGCCAAACTCCGCGATAGAGAGGTTCAGTTTCCGGGAGGATTTATCCATCTGTAATGAGAATGACATTGATAAGAGTATAAACAGAAACGTCTCCAGCTTATATTTCAATGACGAGTGAAGCAATCGAGCTACCTACACCAGTCTAGTCTAACCTTTTGGCGGCTCTTTCCGATGAACAGAGATATGAATAGAAGACATCTCCGAGGGAAACCTCACAACCTAGTAGTCAACGTGGCGATAATGACATTTATCAATATGCCACTGATTACTTACTGGGATCGTCATAGATGATTAATGCGTGCATTCCATGATCTCTAGAAGACTCTCCCGTAGCACGACCAGGATGTAGTGCCGGGAATTACAGGAGAGCAGAATCCGAAGCCGTGACTACAACAATAATGAGATATTCCAGAGCACCGGCTTCCGGGGGAATCTTAACCGATTATGCCACGGTTGAACGTTTTTATCCAATCACTACGTACACGCGAAACAATTTTTCACTATCGAAGGTGCCCTATGCGTTGATTGGTTTCTAGTTCAGAATGGTATCAATAGCTATAGCAGTCTTTCCAGTTTGTCGGTCGCCGATTATCAGTTCCCGTTGACCACGACCTATAGGGACTAGGCTATCCACCGCTTTTAACCCTGTTTACATAGGTTCGTGGACAGATTTACGTGCAATAATCCCAGAGACTTTGACTTCTACACGTCTTCATTCTACCGCGCTCAAAGATAGAGTCAAGCTTCTGCCGAGGAGAAGTGATCGTAGTTGTGCTCTCCGAACCGTGCGGAATAGTCGCCCATTACACGGCTCTCTAACTTGACTTTATCTGGGTCTTGTTTAACCCCAGAGGCCGAAAGGAGGGTGGAAACTTCCTCACAAGTTCCCTCCTCCTTTCCTCCTTGGGGACCCACTTTGTGATTTCCTGAAGTCCACTCTCTCCTGGAGTTTGCAGAGAGGAAAATGGCTTTTCAGTTAAGTCAGGTAAAACTTGCTTGCCTTTTCGCCGAAAAAGCAATAGAAAAAAGTTATGAATACAAGAAAGAAGAAACCGCAACCGCAGCCCTGGATGATTCTTCCTGAAGTAAGTTCTAAAGAATGCCCTAACCAGATTGATTTATCCATTTCACGTAATTCGGTCGGTTACGTGTTTTTCATAGCACCTTTCATGTCGTGCCACATAAAGATGGATTACCTAAAATCAGTTGAATTCCTAAATCATGAAAACAACTTTCACACGACGGCATCAAACGGGGCAAATCATCCATCTAGGAAGAACAGGATGTGGTTCCCAAAGAATGCTTTGACACCAGTGTTTCCTTCCTGTACTCCAGTGTTTTCGGAGCATCCTAATGGTTACACAAAATGGTCAAAACCTTAAAGACTTTGGGATTATTAGAAACGAATACTTCCCACACGTGTTCTCTAGGAGAGATTAGTCTCCCGCGAGTGCCTAAAGAATAGACAATCGACACTTTCTTTTTCAACGAAGGGAGTCCTTCACATTCCCATAGCCCTTTCTCTCTAGCTTTCTCTTGCTATACCGTCGCCGTTGCTGTTCTCAACCCTTTCATAATGTTACGCGGGCAGGAGAGCACTGAGGTAAAGTAACGGACGAGGGGGCACTATGATGGGTGGAAGGGGCGGGCCGGTGATTTTCAAGAGCGGATACCTATCCCTAAACAAGGCACAAACCTTATCGACATACAGGTTCCTACTTGCTTGAAGGCCTATTAGCACAACTTTGTTGAAGATCGCCCAAAGTAGTACCTTCCTATAAATGTCAACGTCCAGTGTTCGCTCAACAATGTTATCCCTAGAATCCTCGAAAATTCATTGTCAGAAGCCCGGAAGACCCCTTGTAAGAACAGGAACCTGCCTTAGGCAAGCTACCACTTCACTTGGCCGGCAAGCTACCTGAATCTGCCGGTTCTTCGTAATGAGGAGAGGCCGGATCTCGATTCGTGCACTTTCCTATTGCCAGGTGGCTTCCTGGCCCTACCACTTTTGTTTTCAAAGGTGCTAGTTTTTTGTTTGTTTTGTTTTTTTGGCTGGCGCTTCAGTCATGAAATGAGTAACGAATAATAATAATATTCCGGCTGCGCGCTGTACTTTTCACTAACGCTTTTCGATGAAGCGGTTCATCGTGGCATGACTCGCCGCTTTCATTAACAGAATGGCTTTCTGCTGCTGCATAGGAGCGCGAAAGCAGCACCCATGTTGGCTGGGCTGGGCTGGGCTGGGCTGGGCTGGCGAAGTCTCAACACCCGTGCGTGCGTGCGTGCGTGCGTGCGTGCGTGCGTGCCCTCTATGAGCTGCAAGTACCTACCCGCATAATTTCCTTTAAGAGACCCTATTACATGACTAGGTCATTCCTTAACAGTGTGTGGAAGGTTAGAGAACCATCCACGAGGACCAGCCCGAAAAGAAAAGCTGCCTCCTGAACAAGTCACCTATAGCGTTGACGTGGACAAGCCCGGGATGCGCCCTCAGAGGCTGACCTGCGGCCGGCGGAAGAAGCGGAAAACCGCTCTTCTTTTCTTTGGCACTCTGGATCCACCTGCTAAACAAGCGGTGCTCCAGAAACCAGCAAATCGCCTACCAAAGATAGACAGGGAAAGCGTGTTCTGAAAGCAGCAGGCAGCACCGATAGCTCAATCGGATAGAGTACCTGGCTTCGAACCAGGTGGTTAGAGGTTCAAGTCCCCTTCGGTGCACACAAACCTTCCTTGAATGTTTCATAGAACGGTGTTGTTCTCCGGGAATTCTCGGTCGGCATGTTGGAGTGTCGGAGCCAAACCTTAATCTCATTTAAGTGGTATGGCGCTGCTAGATGACATTTGGTTCATTATCTTCTTCATACATAGAGGTAGGCAATTTCAGGCGCTACAACCCTACCTTAACCGGGCCACTTCACGTTTGGTTATTATTAACGTGAGAAATCGATAGGACCAAGTAAATTAGCGTACCATTGGTTTGCTGCTTTCTTTGAGGTCCTTTCCAATTCGTTTCTGCAAACTCCTTTCTTTTCACCTAGTGAGAGGAAAGTGCCTTAAGAAGGCATTTCAAGACGAAAGTAGGTTGGTTGTGAGCAGCTGACTATATGCGCCCCTCGCACACTGTCTTAGCATAAACTGCGGGACGGGATTCATCAAATAAATAGGGGCGGCGGCCCGGCCCGGCCCGGCCCGGCCCGGCCGGATGAAGCCGGCCAAAAGGCAGGCACAAGCCAAAGAACGACGATATCGGCCTTCATGCTTGCTTGCTTGCTTGCTTGCTTGCTGCCGTTGTATATCACCGCATGAAGGCCTAGAAATCCACATGAAGCAAGCACGATGAACCGCTTCTTCCGCATGAACCGCCTTCTTGCTTGCTTGCTTGCTTGCTTGCTTGCTTGATGAAGCCGCACGGTTCAACGCCAAGGAATAAAGGCAAAGTAACCGGCCGGCTCGTAAGTAATTATTTAATTTCAGGAGAATAGTTCCAATGGTAGAACAATGGTCTCCAAAACCAAAGGTTAAGGGTTCGAATCCCTTTTCTCCTGATTACCTGGCTTGGTACGAAGAGGTTGCGGGTCTCTTTACCTTGTTTTATCACCGGAATAGTCGAGACGACCTAGAATAGGCCTCTCTCCAAGTCCATACATGTCTATTGCCAGGGTTCTTCCTCATCCATAATACTCTGCTTTCCAGATCTCGAGGATGTTGGAGTAGAACAGGCGGCATATAATTCAAAAGAACCATCGGTATCAGTACCGATGCCGTACATGGTACTATTATGTATGTATGTATGTTAGGATACGCATCAGAGTAAAATGACGTAGCTTCGCCACTATCTAGTTGGATTTCCATTGAAACATTACCAAATTAGATTTTCCGCACCTATTTCTTTCAGAACAGCTAGCCAAGTCAGACCTTGGGCCTATCTCTATAGGTTGGTTTTTCAGATCCCATCACTCCAGGCTCAGTCGATCTTGGATCTTGCTCAATAGATCATATCTTTGGTATCTCACTGCCTGCGGTTCATCGCTGAAGGCGTTTGTTTAACTGTCTGTGCGGGGTCCATCGCTTCGCCTAGTCCTTGCACATGGTAGCACTTGGTTGCACTCATTCCTTCTTCGCATGGCTTAATGCATGCAAGAAGTATCCGTTCCGTAAAGGCAACGTTTCTCCAAGAAAGAAGAGCGAGGCATGCGGCGTTGCCGATGAAAGGCGGCGATGCCTTCCAAGCCGAGTGAGAAGAATGACTCAGACAAGAAGGCTATGAATGAGCAATGCTTTGAATGCCGCCTTAGGATCCTGGAGTAAAAGGATTCGAACCTTTGCGTGTCGGTATCAAAAACCGATGCCTTACCGCTTGGCTATACTCCATACAGTGGTAACCAAGGAAGAGAAGCAAAGCTCAGAGAACGGAATTTGCTTGCTGGGCGCAGCAAAGTAGTGAAAGACTGGCGAGTTAGGTATGGCAAGTAAATAGGCTTAGTAGGGCTCGAACCTACAATATTACCGTTATGAGCGGTACGTTTCAACCAATTAAACTATAAGCCCACTGCTGGCTGGCTGGCTGGCTGTTAGCCCTCTCAAGTAATGGAGTCGATGGATCTGTTGAGGGCAAAGCAGCCATATTTTTCTCCTTGAAAGATTAAGGACATAAACTTTTCAAATAGCTACACCTGGTTCTGGACCGATTGATGTGGATACAGAAGAGCAGGATGTGCTACCCATCATGGATAGCATAGTTCGAGCAACACTGAACTGAAAGGTATGACTGAAGTGTAATCGTTTTGTTGGCAGGCAAATAGACGACATATTCCTAGGGGGTTTTTTACCGATGCAGCACGCACGAAAAAATCGACTCGACTTTTCTTCGATGATTTAGACAGAGATTTCACCACCTACCACGAGTGGAATGGCAAGGTTCTGCCAGGACACCCAGCGGCAAGACAACCGTGAAAGGAAAGGCAGGGCCAAAGGATTATCATCCATCTCAGCCAGCGCGGAAAGAAAAGAAAAGAAGAGCTCTGCTTGCTCTTTTTGACAATAATTTCGCTACTCCAGTCATGGGCAGCATTATTACATGCATAGGGCGGACCCGAGCTCTTTTCGCTGCAGTTTTCCCTACGGCTTTCCTCCCCTCCTTTGGAAGTGTCAGCTAACTCCTGGAATCCCCCTTTCCCTCCTTCTAAGAAAACCATGCTCGGTTAGATCAGTGTGGACTGATGTTTCGTTCCACTGCTGCTGGAAAAGCCGCCAAATTCGTCACTGACTGGAGAGCGGGAACGACTCACTATCTCGTCTTATTCTCAGAGGCGAGAATGCTCTCAAATGGCTAACGGTGCTTTCAACTAAAGTTCCATTTCTTAACACAGCGAGGCTTATACTGTTTATTCGTACGACAATGCGCGACGCTCCACTATCCCATTGAAAAAGGATTCCGCAATCATTTACGTACTTAAACGCAGACTGAGTAATAGTAATTCATGCCATTCCTCGGGCTCAGACCACAGAGCTTCCTAGGAACTGGGAAAATGCTATAAATCTGTTTAAATAGCTTCGCTTTTTGCCCTAAAAGTCGCTCTGAAAATGTCACTTAGAGTGTTTTGACTAAGGGAAACAAAACCCACTAGACGAACAGCTACTAATATTTCCTCATTATATATTATTATTCATTCCAAACTCAAAACGCTAGAAATTGAAATAGCAAATAAAATCAATTCGCGCGTAAATCGTACTTATATTCTGTTGCTCTTCCTTGTCTGTTCTCGATATTCATGGCAGTTTCTTGGCCTTCATGCAGGCAAGCAAAAGGGCGGGCGCCACCAGCATGCATTTCTGGACTCGTGCCCGAAGAAAAGAAGCGGGCGGTAAGAAGCGGTTTTCATCATCCGGCGGGAGTGAAAAGAAAAGTTAGGTCGGGAGGTAGTGCACGCTCGCTGGTCCTGATATCAAAATTCTCGCCTTCGTGCCGTGTGTGTCTGGTTTCAATGAATTCCGCATGAAGGGGTGCGTGCGCGCAGGCAACAAGCCTGCCCTGGCAATTCCGGCCATAATCTGCGTGCGGTTTTCATCATCATGAAGGCCTTCATGATGAAAAAGGGGTTGGCGGGTTTGATGAACCGGTTGGTTTTCATCCGGATGAACCGGTTGGTTTTCATCCGGATGAACCGGCGGGTTAGCTTGCCCGTGAGGGCAGGCAGCTCTTTGTCCGCACGTATGTCGCCCGGGGAACCGGGCGGGGGATCTGCTGGATTTCTATCTAATGTGCCAATCTGTATACGAATGGAGACGATCGGACTTGAACCGATAACTTCATACTTGCAAAACATGCGTTCTACCGATTGAACTACGCCCCCATCCTCGTTCCATATGCAACACGTATCATATGGGCAAACACTGCTTGCTTGCTTGCTTGCTTGCTTGCTTGCTTGCTTGCTTGCTGCGGGAGGAGCTATTGTTTATACGTGCGTGCGTGCGTGCGTGCGTGCGTGCCCCCCTTTCTTCTTTTTACAGAGTTTAGGCTTTATCTAAGACATCCCGTCCTGTCGAAACTATGTCATACATAAAGGTGTGTCGTTGGCAGGTTCACTTTTGGTTTACCACTTCGATCGTATCGGCGCTAGAGAGAAGTCGCTTTCTCGAGAGCCGGCTACCTCATCATCTTGAAACTTCATTCCGCTCCTCTGGCCGCCTTACCCTGTTCTCTGCAAGAACCCCAAGGAGACGGGTTGTTGATTGCGCTTGCTTGATTGGCACCTCTAGTACGACACATCTTTCAGAATACGAGCGAATGCTCGGATCAGTAGATTCGAGCTCCTTATTCAGGAGTTGAGAAGTACGCAGGGCGGGCCTGCCGCTCGGCTATGACCTCGTTTCTTGAGCTAGAGGGGAATTTCACGAAATGGGTTGGCAAGAGCAGCAGACAGCAACTCGTATCACTCTCGTAATTCAGAGAAGAGAAAATGGGATTCGAACCCTCAACTTTTGCTCTTAGAGATCATTATTCCGGGAACCACTCTCCCAAACTAAATAGTTATTTCCCTACGTAGGAAAGTTCCAATGCGGGGTCTGGATCCAGTCGAGGCGCCGAGAGCCGCAGGCGTACCGCGTATTCTATTTACCAGTTTCTCCGGAAGGTCATGTCTGGGAACTTTGACTTGATAGTGTAGTGTGACGAGGCGAGAATTCTCGCTTTCCAAGAGAGAGTTGGTCAAACCCAACCCTAATTGCTCGGATAGCAACCAATGCACATTGCTGAGTGATAAGGTGGTTTTCCATGCTTGCTGCGAAGAGGCTTGCTTTCCTGAAAAAGCCGCTGTATACAGTGATTCTCAGACCACGCAGTATCAAAAGCTCTATCAGATATGTATAAGAAGACCCTGTTTGAGTCATTGGGTCATCCGCTGGTTCATCCTGAGTTCCTGTTCAAGAACCTTATAGCGGAGCTATATTCTCACTGTACGACAATAGAACCCTAGCGCTACTAAAGACCATCAAGGTGGTAGATGACATTAAGATGCAGTATAGTATTATGCGGGTACATCGAAACAGCAGCAGAGCCAAGGGAGTATCTTGAAAAGCAGCTGGGCTTCAAGGCCCCTAAAGAAGAGATATATAACGCGTATCATTGGGTGCCGCAAGAAAAGAAAAGAAAAGAAAAGAAGGGGATCCTATTCCTTCCTGTTGAGCACTCCTTTTTCTTGAAGAAGTGGAAAGAGAGGTTGTCCCCCCATTGTAGGAGCGAAGAAAGCTAGTAATTTTCACGCACGAAGGAAAGTCCTAGTAGATCACTACAATGTCGTAGTGACATCTTTGTGTGGGTTTGTAATCGATAAAGTGTACGGTAATTTCGATTACTTTAAACAAGCCATAAATCTTAAGATGAAACAGTGCTGCTTTCAAATTACATGTAGCGACGACAGAGCCGCTGGAGAGGAGAGGAGAGGAGAGGAGAGGAGAGGAGAAAACTATGCGTTGACATAAATTAGAAATCACTATTAAAATATTTTCGTGGTCTTATCTACCACTTAGGGATCCTTCAGGCCGGCCGGAGTTCACTATACTCCGGTCACCTATTATTTTCTTTCGAGAACCAGTCCAAGCAACCTAGATATGTTTGCTATTAATTGCTGTAGTTTATTTGATCTTCAATTTTGTTGGTTGTTGGGCATAAGTACAATACCCACGCCGAAAGTTCACGCTAACTTGCGTCCTGGACATATCGTCACGTGCTGAGATATTAAAAGAAGAGTCGGATATTGAATCATTCGGCCCTTTCTTGTGCAATCTGTCGTCTTGGCAGGATGGAGGCCTTGGACCTAGTATTTGAAAGTTTAAGGCTGTTTATTCTGTCTTTTCAGACATCATTAGGGCACTGGAAAGGGTAGTACTTGATATACGCCAGATACCGATGGTTACTGGTTCCAGTCCTCGGCTGTTCCAGACTTCGGGGCCTAATGCCTAAGGAGGACTTGGTTCACTAGCTTTTCTTCAGGAAAATCTGGTTAGCTCGTCGAAAGACGCTAGGGGGCTCATGTCGCTACTTTTTGAACCTAGAAGCTGGTGGCCAGGTAGTTGCGAGCTGTTACGGCCGTCGGAATCTTTTTCTGACTTTTTGATTCGTAACGCCTTAAATCTCTAAATTTAGTTTAAGGAAGAAGAAGAAGAAGAAGAAGAAGAGGTTGGGCAGAAAGCAGCTTGAGCCTGTTGGTTTTTAGCTATTCGGCGTACAAATAGGCAGTGCGTGGATAGAATTGTTGTCAAAGGACTTCAACAACAACAAGGTGCCTCGATCTCCGGAATGCCCTTATTTATTATAGGGCGTAAATAGAATAAATAGGTGGGAAACTCTCCCAGCAGCCCAGGCAAGGATCTCTCTCTCTTTTCCTAGTACCGTTATTTCCCTTCAGGTAAGGTATTCCAGAGGTATTCCGTTAGAAAGACAATCCATTTTTTATGTGATGTGACACATGATTTTTCTCATTAATTATGAAACACTCGATTCCTCTGTTATTACTTCATTTCCCACGACTATCTGTCATATTTCCCTTGATTACAAACCTATTCTTTGCTTAGCATTTAAGAGAATGTGAGATACCACCTTTCAATACAATAATTGTACAGGTTAGAGTATAAGGACAAAAATCATTTACCAATGTAGGTAAAGTGACCGCCTCAAATCAAAAAGGTATGATGATGAAACTTACTAAAATTATTTACCAAAAAAGAAACCACCATGTAATGTAAGGTGCGATACGTAACGGCAGACGGCGTTGCAACGAACCAATAAGCTAAGCGTGGCAGATTTGTTTGCAATATAGAAAAGAACGGTTTGGTGACGAAACCAAACCGTTTCTCTTTCCATGTCAATGAAGGTTTATTGCATCATTCAAATGAATACGAATCGGGATTATAGGGACATAAGCTTATAAAATAACTACACCTGATTCTAAACCAGTTGATGCAAATACGATCGAAAGAAGAGCGAGATGTGCTAATAGCAAGATACCCCTCATGGATAGCATGGTCCGAGCAAAGCCACTCGAAATCTTGACTGAACTATAACCAGCCATCATATTAGCAAATAAACATATTCCTAAGCTTAGTGCACGAAAACGATAGAGGATTAACTCCGAAAATACTGGGAAAGGCGCTAACGGTGGAGGTACACCCGGCAGTAATAAGAGACTGAAAGGATGAGGCCCATGTGTTTAAGACCCCACTACGATAGTTCCAAGAGAAAGAGAGAATAGAGAACCCAAAATAATAATAGAATGACTTATTACCATAAAACTATAAAGTACCATACCTTACAAATTACGAAATAATGGAAAGGTAAAAGTAACGAGGATCGGGAGAGAAGACTATTATTTCGAAACGCCACTAATTTATTCGTTCACTAGATTGGGCACGAAATCATAAGTCATCTCCACTAGGGATTACCAAGCATTCAGTACTAAGTGTCCTCCATTCGAGGTCACCAAGTGAACTAGGAGCGGGATTAAACTGGTAGTGGGTGACATAGATGGAGAGGAATTGATAAATAAAAGATACGGATTTCCTATATGGATGGAAATCGATAGAATAATGGCAGGTTATTCCGGTAGACTGTAAGCCGTGATGAATTGAAGGGTTTTGTTCCAACATGCATGAAAGAGGGTTGTTCTTAACGTTTATCAATTTTTCGGACTAGCTCTGTTGAAGAGCTCGTATGAGAGTTGGCTCAACCTAGCCCCAACAATGGCAGAATATTTCCGAGATGTCAACGAGCAAGCTGTACCTTTATTCATTGACAACATCTTCCGCTTCGCCCAAAATCGCGGAATCAGAAGTCTCTGCTTTCTTTTTGGCAGGTAGAATGCCGATGAAAACCGCTTCTTCGGCCGTCAAGCAAGCAAGCAAGCAAGCAAGCAAGCAAGCCGTGGGTTATCAACTGGTTCTTCCCGGCCGGCCAGGTCTCTATAGGAAAGAATTCCAGATCAATAACTTCCATTCAAGCGCACCTGCGGATGATCTGACTGACCTAGCCCCCGCTACAACCATTTGCACACCTAGATGCTACTACTGCGCCGCTTTCGAGAAGATTAGCAGAAGAATATCTATGCGGCCCATTCATTCGTCTTCATGAGGCGGTGAGGGCCAAAAAAAAAGCCAAGACAGCTTCGGAGCGAACTCTGTTACCAGAGCCGAGAACAGCTTTAGACAATTCCGTCAGGCACCACGAAGGGCTGGCTTGAGAAGTATCGCAAGACTTGACTTTCTGCGCCCTACTCTCAATGAGTCAAACTCTCCGTATCCATTACTCTTTTACAATCGATTATTTGATAGATCTGGAATGTGATGAGATACACTCTAATCATCTCATAGGACCGCCCCGATGAAAACCAGCAGACCTAATCACCTTACGATGGTTAGCGGAATTCTCTCTCGGTAAATTGGGTCAATGAGACCATCGGCGTTCGTTTCAGAATCGGATAGTTACACGTCCCACATCCACTAGTCGCCGGGCCACCGAACATTGCTTCAACCATAAGGCAGCCAGAAAATTGGACCTTTAGTTTAGTTAGGTTTTCATCGCTTTCCGCACGCCTGGTAGAAAGCGGGTCGACCTTCCCCCCATTTACTTTATTTCATAGAAGCAATAGCGGCATGTATAGTGCTCGGTCTATCTAATTTGTATCGGAACGAAAGCAGCAGCAATGAACCGCTTCATCCGCGAGTCTTCCATCGACAAAGGACTGGCTCTGGCTCACGACGAATGCAAGCTGGAAAACACGGAACTCGGTACTTGGTTAGTGAAACCATGCATGAAAAATCAAGTTACCTACTACTGGATTCGAACCAATGACTTTCGCCGTATGAAAGCGATACTCTAACCCCTGAGTTAAGTAGGTTGGGCAGTTTCATAGCAGCCAGCCCGTTTCATCGAGCCTCGGAAGTCAAGGCGGCCATTCTATCTACAAGATTTTCTGTCAATTCCTTTCGAAAACAACAACTTTTTTTGCTCTGCCTTTCTGACATTTTCAAACAAAAAAGAGGCAGCTCCAATCTTAGCTCTATAGGAGGGTACTACGGGCGGAAAAGCAAGCCAGCTTTTTCCCTCGTCCTCGAGCGGTTCAGCGAGCGCGCTTTCGAATGGATGATGTCGAGGCGTAAGGTGAGTGCAAGGGGCAACTTAACTGTACAGCCTAGCCACGTTTACAGATGGCCCCTTCAACAACACAACTGGGCCGAAGCGGAGTGATCTTTGAAGTACACTTTCTTTTGTAATCATGTAATTACTATAAGTCTCAAGTCTGGGTGTAGCAGGACTTGAACCTGCGACCATTAGATTAAAAGCCCAATGCTCTACCAACTGAGCTATACACCCAAATGTATTGTATTACTATTACTAATTATAAGATAGATTTCTATGTGGTAATTGAACGAAAAAGAACAACTCTGACCCGGTTCGCCGGGCATATCGCGATGGCATTATATTAGTATATATAAATGAATGTTATATAGGTAACTATCCTTTGATTCAGACGCTTCATTTGCTTCATGCCAACCATTAATACCCTTCTTCGCCTTTCCATGGGCTATTTTCAAAATATTCCTCTGTCGTCGTCTTAGGCAGGCTTTCACATTCCATTTGAGTTCTGATAATTGAAAGATTGCATTCTCAAGCAAGCAAGCAAGCAAGCAAGCAAGTTGGAAGGTTTTCTGGATTCAAACGATTGACTTGGTACATCACACTCTCCCATGGAGGCCTACCTGGTACTGCAAAGCCTTGCCCTTTCGTGGCCGAAAACCCCACCCATGATTTCCATGCCGAGCCTGCTTAGATAAGAGTACGTGACCTGACTTTTTGAATCAAATTGAATTGAAAGGTGGTAAAGTGGCACAAATCGATTAATTGAGGGAAGCATAAAGGCTTTAAGCAGCAGCCAAGCCAGCACGGAGGGGCAAAGAATGAGCCAACCGCCACAGAATGGGCTCTAAATGACCTAAACTAATGTTTGAACACTACGCTAAACGAGAAAAGGCATAGCCTGTGTAAAAAGGGTAGAGACTGACAAGGTTGGTTTTTCCGCTACATGCTCTACTCGGAGGGCAGAGGTGGTCGGGCTTCTTTTCCATCAATATCATCAACTCCGACTTGAGAAAACAAACTTGGCATGATGCTAACGGGGAAAACGGGGCTCGAACCCGCGACTTCTGGCGTGACAAACCAGCACTCTAACCAACTGAGCTATTTCCCCTGGAAATGGGGGATTCATCAAGCCCCCCATCCCGTACGTAGGTACAACCTATTTGTTCTCCTTTGTTTTCTCGAGATACGAATGATGTTGAAAAGGCCATCGTCGAAGCAGACGGGACGATAACTTCTGTTAAGGCAAAGCCTGGAGTAACATAACCGAATGATTATTTGGCTAATAAGAGATTTCACGCCACAAAGGTTGTCGAAGGACTAGATACGTTTCCAGTACCTGCTACTGCTCCCGCTGAGGCAATGATAGCCGCTCCTACTCCAATTAATTTCGCACCTTCTAGCGTAACTAACTATTGGGTGTCTGTTAGGGTCACGAGAGAGACTATAATGCGCTGCCAAGGGTCACTTACAAGGCGGTTCATCAAACCCGCCCCTTTTTCATCATGAAGGCCTTCATGATGAACCGGTTCATGATGAACGGGGAGCCAGCCGGAGGTATGACTGAGCGGCTTAAGGCATTGGTTTGCGGGTGAAATAGTTGTCCCTGGCAGAATTGGCTATCGACTCCAAATAACAGGTGACGGGAACATCTGGAAATTTAGTAAATAGGCAGTCCGCATTGCTTCCCTTTTGCTTTACGGAGGTTCCTTGGCTCTACCTTCAGGCAGGCAGGGTTTCTCTTTCTTCTTTTTACGCAGGCTATGTATGTAGTTCGGCTGAATCTCTCTTTCTTTGCACGCACTTTCTCTAGCCTGTTCATCGTTCAACATGTCGATTTCCATTCTAGTTCTCCACCCACTTTTGGCTTCGGTTTGCGACTGAAGGGACGAGCGCCGATCTCTTTCTGAAAGGTTAACTCGATGAAAGCGGATCTGCATTCCTTTTCGAGGGTTTATCTTGCCTTTTTTTCTCCTCAAGAGAAGAGATTGGCGGGTCGACCGGCGATGAGGATTTTGATATGCTGTGGGGAACCGATGAAGCGGGTCTGATATAATGAACCGGCTTCTAGGCGGTAAGCCTGGGCGCTCCATGTGAAGTCTCCCCTCTCGTCCCTTACAAGTCCTAGGTTTGCTTGCTTGCTTGCTTGCTTGCTTGCTTGCTCGTCAGAGTTTGATTCGCTCTCATCAGTCGAAGGGGGATCTCCGGCACGCACCTTCGCTACTCCTCCAGTGACTCTTCCGGCGCACTTGTCTCGTTGACATGAGCACGCTTTCGGTCACAAGAGTTAGATTGTGCACAAAATAAAAACTACGCGAATTGACCGCCCGCCGTTGAGTGACGAATTTGTTCATCCGGATGAAAAGGCTCGCGCGCGGGGAAGGGGAATGCCGCGGTGCATATGGTCTCGTTCGTTCGTTGGCCCATCGTTGGTTGGTTGTTGAGAACGTCAGTCAGCCGGCAAGCAAAATTTCAACTGAACCCCCCAATCGCTCAAGACTTCGATCAACGAACAGATTGTCTTGTCGTCGGCAATTCAGAAAGTGTTAAGACACCCACATGAGACGATGCGGTGGGTTCAGCGGGGGATGTTTACATTCTGAACCACGAGAAACCAGCCCTCACTCATCGTGGGGACTACGGGACCTTGGGGTCCTGTGGACCTCTTGCTCAACCCTCTAACGAAGAGGCTAGGGACCTTTTGCTAGCCTCCCCAAGCAAGCAAGCAAGCAAGCAAGCAAGCAAGCAAGAAAGTTATCCCTTACGGGAATCGAACCCGTTTCTTCGACATGAAAAGACGATGTCCTAACCACTAGACGAAAGGGACTTGGCTTTGAAAACCTGATGAAGACGTGCTTGAATCAACTCTACACCCAGCCAGATGCTTATGGCAAGAGGTTAAAGCACTACGATCTGTAGTACCTCCTCTCAATCCTAGGACCTTCGGGTTAACCATTTCCTACTATCTATAGGAGGCATAGTCTTCACAACTCTATATACGAAATTTCCGGGTTTCAAAATGAATGCCTAGATGACTCAGAAGGTCATGTCTTCAGAGAAGTTTCAGGCAGGCAGGTTACAATGCTTGTTTGATCCGTGGACAGAGTTATGCCACAAGAAGCCGCAAGAAGCGCAGAGAAAGACGTGGAAAAAGGACGGAGCGAAAGGTTACCCGCCCAGTACACGGCAATAATCGAGGTGACAGGATTCGAACCTATGGCCCTCTGTACCCAAAACAGATGCGCTACCAGACTGCGCTACACCTCGTGCTTGCTTGCTTGCTTGCTTGCTTGCTTGCTTGCTGCGTGGGCCATCCCCAGCAGTAATGGTTGAGGGCCGGCGTAAGCTATCGATTAGCGCCTAAGCCGCTTGGTTGGCACCCGATCTCTCATCACTCAATCTCGGGAAGGGAAAAGGGCCTAGAAAGAAAGTCTTATGTCCTTGCAGCAAGCAAGTCGCAGCAATGCAATGAAGGCCTTCGCTTTGTCGTCGTCTTTCGATCTATACGTTTTTCGAACTCCAATGCTTGCTTGCTTGCTTGCTTGCTTGCTTGCTGCTTTAGGCTTTAAGCGAGGTTCATGAAATCTCGAAGAAAGCAGCAAGCAGCTGGGGTCTTTGAATAGTTAACGTCTCACAGGTCATGAGGCGGCTCGAAAGTCAAAGAATGTATATGATACTAACCGTACATTTTCCCTTCCCGCGCTGGTAGCTCAACTGTTAACCGCTTCATCCGCGATTGGTCTACGGTTTCAATCCCTTCATGCGCTTCATGAAGAAGCGCTTCCTCCTCGCGCATAGCGCTTCATCCGGCCGGGCCGGGCCGGGCCGGGCCGGGCCGGCATTTACCCAACTTGGAATTAACTTCATCAAGTCAGTACAGTTAACGAAAGGACGCTGGCGCTTCCCTTTGAGATTCCCTCCAGCCACAGGTTCCCCTACGACTACCATGTTACGACTTCACCCCAGTCACTGACCCAACCGTGATATGCGCCAAGAAGACCACCAATACCAAAATGGGCCACACTCAACTAGGCATGGAACACTTTAGTAATGGGTGATCTCTGGTCGATGCTTCGGGCGAAACCAATTCCCAGGGTGTGACGGGCGGTGTGTACGGGGCCCGAGTACATATTCACCGCGGCATGCTGATCCGCGATTACTAGCGATTCCAACTTCATGTTCTCGAGTTGCAGAGAACAATCCGAACTGAGGCAATCTTTCTGGATTCGCTCCGCCTTACGGCCCTGCTTCCTATTGTAATTGCCATTGTAGCACGTGTGTAGCCCAGCCCATAAGGGCCATGCGGACTTGACGTCATCCTCACCTTCCTCCATAGTAGAACTACGGGCAGTCTCTTGTGAGTGCAACATCGGCACAGAGGGAGTGTCATCAATCCTGGCTAACCGCTGACTGAACACAGATTCATGGGCAGGTACCGATGAAGCGGCTCACTTACCACCGGCTCGCTCGTCGGAACCTCAAGTTCGTCGGAAGCCAGCCCATGTTCTATGTTCCTGCTTGCCGAGGGTGAATGATGACATTGATCCTCTGGGAGCAGCATATCTTAGCAACACAAAACGAGGGTTTCGCTCGTTATAGGAGTTAACCAAAAACGTCTCACGACACGAGCTGACGACAGCCATGCAGCACCTGTATGAATTTTCGTTTCATCCCGTTAAGGACAAGCACACCGGTTCATATGTCAAGTGTTCATACGTCAAGTGTTCATATGTCAAGGGCTGGTAAGGTTTTGCGCGTTGTATCGAATTAAACCACATGCTCCACCGCTTGTGCAGGCCCCCGTCAATTCCTTTGAGTTTCAGTCTTGCGACCGTACTCCCCAGGCGGAGTGTTTAACGCGTTAGCTGGGCCCCCGATCCGCGGACCAAGGACGAACACTCATCGTTTACGGCATGGACTACCAGGGTATCTAATCCTGTTTGCTCCCCAAGCTTTCGCACCTCAGCGTCAGTAGAGACCCAGAAAGCTGCCTTCGCTACTTCGGCGTTCCTTCGTATATCTCCGGATTTTATCCCTACACACGAAATTCCACTCCCCTCTGTCCCACTCGAGTAAATTGGTTTTGAAAGCATTCCGCCAGTTGAGCTGGCGCCTTTGACTTTCAACCTGATTCACTGCCTACGTGCCCTTTACGCCCAGTCATTCCGAATAACACTTGCCCCCCCCGTCTTACCGCGGCTGCTGGCACGGAGTTAGCCGGGGCTTCTTCTTCGAGTCTTGTCATAATCGCGTACTCGACGAAAGAGCTTTACAAGCGGCATTGCCCTTCCTCGCGTTAGCGACGTTTTTCACTCACTCACGCGATATTGCTGGATCGGGCTTTCGCCCATTGTCCGATATTCCCCACTGCTGCCTCCCTACGGAGTCTGGGCCGTGTCTCAGTCCCAGTGTGGCTGATCGTCCGAAAAGATCAGCTAAGCATCTGCGGCTTGGTCAGCCTTTACCCAACCAACTACCTAATACTACGCAGGCTCATCAAACAGCGCTTTTTAGCTTTATCGAAAAGCAGCAAGCAAGCAAGCAAGCAAGCAAGCAAGCAGCAAAGCTGCTTTCGTTTCTTTGGGATTCGGCCCAAACTGTTTGGCAGATTCCCACGCGTTACGCACCCGTTCGCCACTTTGTCTTCAACTGTTCTATAGACGAAAACAACGTTCGACTTGCATGTGTTAAGCATATCGCTAGCGTTCATTCTGAGCCAGGATCAAACTCGGTTTTTTGGTCAATTTCTGCCATACGAGGCAGGTTGATGAATTCATGTGCAATATTTGAATTTTGGTGTGACTCTTGGTTGGAGAAGGCCACACCACAGTTGGTCTCTTCTCCATAAGCCGGACCGCCAACGTCAAGGCGAGATCACATTGGTCCAGTCCCCGCATAGCCAGTGGAAGGGTGAGGTGCATCCACTCAGATAGCATGGGGAGGTCGAATGACTGCGGCCACGTCAATCCGCTTCTTTTCTTTTCTTGTTGGGCCGCTAGCAATTGTCTAGCTTCTGCTACCAACTCCCCCATCGGGCCGTCTGACTTTACCGTAGCCGATAAGTAGCGTTAATCGTCTTCATCGCGCTGATGAAGCAGCGGGTTCATCCACCACCTTGGTTCTTCCCCGCAAGCAACTTCCGCCGTATTATCCATAGCTGTTCATCAAGAAGGCCTAGAGTTAGTTTTCCGATAAGATTCAAGCTACAATTTCAAACAGCACCTTTTCTTCATGAAGCGCAAGAAAACTGCACTGCGGAAGAAGAAGAAGCGGTAAAAAGTGTAATATAAATGGCTACCAAAGTTCTTCTTTTGAACTTTCAAGAAGGCCTGAATATTCATGGATTATTATACGATAATCTTTAATGCGGCTCAGATTGCGGAAAGAATTGAATGCTGGAATTTCGAAATTCCGTTGGTAAAATTCAGAAGGATCATGCAAGAAGGCAATATCATCTTCTGGCCATAATCTGCGAATCCAGCAAAGCAAAGCAAAGCAGCACTTTTCTTTTCACTTTAAACCGAGCCGGCGGCAATCTTGATGAATCACTGGCAAGAAGATGCTTTGCACTTTTCTTTCCACTTTAAAGCAGCAATCTTTGAACTCGGAAATGGCACTTTTCCCTGCAAGCCTGAAACGCACGCCTTCCCCAAAAGAAAAGCGGAACCACCTAACGAGTATTTTAAACAGCAAGCATGATGAACCGGCATGTTCATCAAACCAAACAGGTTCTTCATGCATGCATGAAGGCCTTCATGATGATGAAAACCGCTTCATTGGAATGTCACCGTCTCATTGACAACACGAATGATAACGAATTGACAATATGAATAGTCACGTTAGTTTCCCATTCTTAAGCATGGATTATTATACAATAATCTTCATTTGCTTTTTTACTGTTGACAACATGTAGTGCGGGGGCAGGGTTTGAACCCGCAGTCTTCAGGTCATGAGCCTGACGAGTTGGCCATTTACTCCACCCCGCAAGCAAGCAAGCAATTGATCTCTCTCTAGCGAATCGGAATTTATTTTAGAAAAAAAGAAGCCAGAAAATAGATTGCCATAGCCATGGGTTCAAACCTTTCCCCGAAGCTGCCGGCCGAAATCAACCGTTGCCAGTCGTTGTGTCCAACGAAGCTACGCGTAATGACTGTCCCTACCAAAAGACAAACAAACAAAGCATTTCTATAGGAGGTAACTGGGCCAATTCCCGCAAACCACCTATAGGTTAGGTGGCGGTGATCTATCGGCTTGTTCAATTCCCGCCGTTATCCGCTCACCCGCCTAACGCTCCTACAAACAAAAGGGAGGGTCTCCTTAGTAATTACGTGAGGGGGCCTCCTTCCCCATCTCTTGAACTAGACTGAACCAGTTGTTACTGATGATAGAGAACTGGCAATTTTTTAGCGGAACGTAGCCGGATTTTTCTACACCTCTTCACTCAATAGCTTTTACTCCTTGATACCCTCAAGTATGTGTGGTTTGATTTTGTCGGGGAGTTCCTTCTCATATTAAGCGATCTATGTCAAAGGGATCTAGTCCGGGAACCCATTGACCGCCGCGAGGATAACTACAATCTGTCATTCGATAGGGATCAGGGGATATTATAGTTATTTAAGTACCTCGGTAAGCCTAGCGCCGCAATATGGCGAATACTAAATAGCGGGATCGAGGTCTGACCCAAATTACGCAGAAGCGGCAACTTCACGATGTTATGCCGGCTCCAATTTTAAGGTGCCACGAAGTGCTTTCATAGCTTTCGGCTAAGCGGCAGACCCAACACAACTAACGAGTAATCCTACGTTAATAACGAGCCAAACTCCGCGATAGAGAGGTTCAGTTTCCGGGAGGATTTATCCATCTGTAATGAGAATGACATTGATAAGAGTATAAACAGAAACGTCTCCAGCTTATATTTCAATGACGAGTGAAGCAATCGAGCTACCTACACCAGTCTAGTCTAACCTTTTGGCGGCTCTTTCCGATGAACAGAGATATGAATAGAAGACATCTCCGAGGGAAACCTCACAACCTAGTAGTCAACGTGGCGATAATGACATTTATCAATATGCCACTGATTACTTACTGGGATCGTCATAGATGATTAATGCGTGCATTCCATGATCTCTAGAAGACTCTCCCGTAGCACGACCAGGATGTAGTGCCGGGAATTACAGGAGAGCAGAATCCGAAGCCGTGACTACAACAATAATGAGATATTCCAGAGCACCGGCTTCCGGGGGAATCTTAACCGATTATGCCACGGTTGAACGTTTTTATCCAATCACTACGTACACGCGAAACAATTTTTCACTATCGAAGGTGCCCTATGCGTTGATTGGTTTCTAGTTCAGAATGGTATCAATAGCTATAGCAGTCTTTCCAGTTTGTCGGTCGCCGATTATCAGTTCCCGTTGACCACGACCTATAGGGACTAGGCTATCCACCGCTTTTAACCCTGTTTACATAGGTTCGTGGACAGATTTACGTGCAATAATCCCAGAGACTTTGACTTCTACACGTCTTCATTCTACCGCGCTCAAAGATAGAGTCAAGCTTCTGCCGAGGAGAAGTGATCGTAGTTGTGCTCTCCGAACCGTGCGGAATAGTCGCCCATTACACGGCTCTCTAACTTGACTTTATCTGGGTCTTGTTTAACCCCAGAGGCCGAAAGGAGGGTGGAAACTTCCTCACAAGTTCCCTCCTCCTTTCCTCCTTGGGGACCCACTTTGTGATTTCCTGAAGTCCACTCTCTCCTGGAGTTTGCAGAGAGGAAAATGGCTTTTCAGTTAAGTCAGGTAAAACTTGCTTGCCTTTTCGTTATTCTGTTTCGAACTCCGGGCATGACAAATGCATAGGCTCCTTCCCGTTTTCTACTTGGCATTCACCAAGTGCCGGTTCCGCCTTAGGAGGGTAGGCAGGTGGTATGGGCCCTCTGACTTCTTTCCGGGGCTTTCCTCCCGCCGAAGATCTCGCCGGTTTTACCTGCGGATGGTTGGGACCATAATAAGATAAGAGTTGAAAGGTCCCACTTTGCTTGGCTTGCCGGGATGTCGTTCAGTCTTCCGTCCCCAATAGAATAGATAGGTAATCCGCTCTCATGCTTGCTGTAAACTTTCGTTTACGGGCGGGAGAAGTGGCACTCAATCGGGCCTGACCATAATGTGCCTATAGCAGGCAGGGAGCATATCCGCGTCTATCTGGCAACACGTCGAACGAACGAATAGGGCATGGTCACCCGAAAAAGACTCCGATTTGCTGCTTTCGGCCTCATCTTTCACCAAACTACCGGGCTGCACGATGATTTTCATTCGTCCGCTTTGCCTTCAATCGTGCTTTCTTTTGCGACATGCTATGGTCTCGGCCTCCCTTCGCGGGTTCTGGTTAGTCTCATGCCTGTATGCAACCTTTTTCGACCGCAGATGATCTAACGGCCGCCCCACCTTTTCCATCAATGAGTACTCCTAACGCATCAACTACACAACCCGGCATGGCCTTTCCTACAAGAACGTCCACAATAGATCCAGTGCGCTTGACCATATCTCCTTCTTTAATGGCGGTATCACTACCGGATATAACAATTCCTACATTCTCATTCTCAGAATTCGAAGCCATTCCTTTCACACCGCTGGCGAATTCTACCATTTCTCCTGCTTGAATCTTGTTCGATCCATAAACACGTGCAATTCCATCCCCAACCGATACCACTCAACCGATCTCATCCACTGGCAATTTGGTGTGATAGTTGGTAATTCTTTCTTCCGAGATAGTAGATGGTTATTCCGTTGCTCTAGCTTTAAACAATCTCGTTCCCTTTCTCTTCCGTCGAATCCCTTTCCTCGGCACTTTATACCCAGGGCAGTCTCCTGCATTCATGGCAGTTCCTAGCAAGAAAGAGATGGGAAAGGGAAGTAACCTCACGACGAGGTGAACCATGTCATTGATATAGAGGGGAGGGATCGGACCTTCCCCCAGTGTTGGTTTGCATTATAAAGAAAGTAAGTTTTGACAGAATAGACTGGGTGAATGAAGCGCTAAAGCCGTGTATCCGTAGCTATGCAGAGACGGAGAGAAATAGATATATACAACTGAAAGGTGAGGGACTACGCGGAGGGAGGGCATCCACATAGCTCTAAATCATAGGATCAAATTCCAGAGTGAGCCCCGCAGTGCAACTACCTTTCGCGGAGCCGACTCTTTCGATCGATTGGCAAAAAAAAATGGATATTTGTCGTATGGAGAAATTGGATGAACGAATAGACGAGTAAGGTATTAACTAAACTGCAATTATTCTAATTTGAGTCGACTTTTTCCATTCCATCTCCCCGCTTCGCTGCTCTATTCGGGTTTATTCCTTCGCCTTGCTCGAGCCAAGCCTTCCATGACCTGCTGGGCTGTAGGACCAATCCAAACCTTCTGACGTTGGTGAGTAGAGACAAATAGCTCTATGGTGGTATTTAGACACGACGTTTTTTAGGGGGTCAGCATCCATTATGTAGCATTGGGATTACGTCGTGAATTCTGATAGTAACAGGACCTCCCTCTTTTGAACTTTTCGGCGAAAATCCCTTTCTTACAAGACCAATTCCTTTTATTTTCACTTCAACTGACCTAATTTCGGGTTAAGTGGCAGCTTACGCGACACGTTCCGCAGTTGCTTAAGCTGCATACTTGTCCGAGCGACGGAAACCCTTAAACCCTCTTGAACAACCTGAGGAGGACCCTGTTCTTTCATCTCCCTTGCAATTTATTATGATAATGAAAGTATTACTAAAAGTTGGTTAAGTATGGGCAATACCGTGGTGCTTTCTTGGCTTTTAGTGGTGTTTTCCCCATTTCTGTTAGCGGCGCGGCTACTATTACTAGTGTTCAGAAGGCTGCTTTTACATAATTGTATTCTTCATTTCTATTCCTTCGGTTTCGTTTTCTTCCTGGCGTCTTGCCTTCTCTCATTTTTGTGAATGAAAAACGAATTATTCTTCTTTCGTTGATTGATTGAAACTTTTCTTGACTTGCGACAGATCTTAACATTGCTGTAGGTTCATTAACCACGTAATGGCAATCCTGCTTTGTGACGGAATCCGCGGTAACGGCTGATATTAATTAATCATTTGATATATTACTAAATTTCTCTCTTTAATTCCGAATCAACTAGGAAATTGTTTCAACGTACTATTATGCTAATCTGGTCAATTTAGTGCCGAGTCAGATTACTAACCTTAGTGTTATCGCCGGGACCTGATTAATCACAAACCCAAGTGGCTTTTTTGGGTCCAGTTCCGGAGATTTAGGTTGAGGCAAGTCTGACTTATTTATTGGAAACTGATTTGGTTCCTGGAATATATGACGCGATTTGTTTCTTTTCTCCTTGTTTTCTACGTATAATTTCATTTCAATATTTTATACCTCTTCCTTTATGAACTTCAGGGGGTTTACAATTTTTGACGCTAACAGCGGATTAAGTAACTTTTCAGGGATCCGTTCCGGTACAACGAGTGATATTATGTTTCAAGCGGAAAACACAAACCGAAGGCGTGACCTAGAGTCAAATCTCATAGCTGAACCCTAGTTTTGAATCTGAAACAGAGCCTTATGGGTTAGTACTGACTTTGTATCCAATTGTTTACGAAGAACAAACGGATTAAGCTTCCGTAGACTTGACTTGATTTCGTTGTGGCTTCTTGTTCCGTTCTCGATATTCATGGCAGTTTTTTTGTTTGCGCTGGGATTACAGTATAATAATGAAAAGGTAGCTGCTTTCTTTGTCGACGCTTTGCGCTCAGCGGACGGAATGCGGGAAGACAGGTGCGTGCGTGCCGTGCCGTGCCGTGCCGTGCCGTGCCGTGCCGTGCCGCCGAAGGGGAGCAAGCTGCGAAACAGGGCGGGAAGCAGCCTAGTAGAGTAGTTGGATTGTTCATGCACTCACATGAACCCATTACTCGAGATATTTCGAAAGTGACGCCCAAAACTGAAACTCCTTACCTAGCACCAGTAACAGTCAATCCGTAACATTGCAGGATAATAAGCTGGGACCCGGAGATTCGTCTTTGGGTCGTAAAGGCGGCCAAAGCCAGCCACTAAGCAACGCTCTTTCAATGCTTTACGTTCGTTTTCCGGGCGAAGTCTGGTCTGATCTTACGACCTTCTAAGCTAAGCGTTAGATTTTACTAGCCTCTGTTCGGTCTGTAAGGTCAACTTGTGCCTGTAGCTCGAGCACCAAACTTCGAATCCGGGATAGTTCGAATCTCTCCGGGCATGGACCTATCGATGAGTCATCGAAGTCTCAAGTCAATAGTTCCAAGGGAACCGCAATGAAGTCTTCATTGCGGTTCTTCCCCCGAAAGCTATAGCGCTTTCTCTACGGGGGAAGAACCGCACTCGGCTCTGGTTCCGCTGGCGGAAATAGCTTAATGGTAGAGTATAGCCTTGCCAAGGCTGGAGTTGAGGGTTCGAGTCCCTTTTTCCGCTTGCAGAATTGCGTCTTACGGTCACGCGAAATTGACTAGAGAAACAGTCTGAATTACTCCTGTGCGGTTCCTCCGGGATGAACCGGCGGGCGCGTGAAAAGTGGCGATTTGATTGATTCCCGCCCGAACCAACCGCGATACAATCATGGCCATAGACAACGCCAAGCAGTTGCAGCTCCTCAACGGTTGAAAGGATACGAAGCGATCAGCTAGCGTTCGTACTTCGAGAATACAAAGCAAAGCCTCGATTACCACAGCTGCAATAAGCGAAGAGAATACGATACGATCAGCACGAAGCGGGGATTCCCAATCTCAGTGAACATCGGTACCAACTATGCCTACAGCGGCAGCGTAGCAAACCTTTGGGTTCGGGACTGGTTGCAGCAAGTACCATAGGGACTGATTGCAGCAGGTACCGGACTAGTGCTTCGGGACCGATCTAGGACCACAGGGATTGGATTCCGTAGGGATAGCTTCATATCCTCCTTGCCGTATAGATATCACCTAGCGAACTCCAGGGACTGATCGAACCCACCGGTACCTACGGGTTATCATTCTCGAAGTTGTTTTCTCTGCAAGAATAGGCCGCAGCCTATGCTATCTGTACGGCTACTTCTCTGCCGGCCTTTGATCAGAAGCAAGTGAAAGAGACCGGCCATTCTATAACCGAAATTCTTTTCTGCTGCACTGGTTCATCGGGCCGCCTCGACTAACGGCAGCATGAAGGCCGTTTATCCGCCAAAAAAGTGGTGCCGTGGCGAAGTCAATAAAACAGCGCAATGAGTGAGATTGCCCGTTATCCGCCTCACAGACAGCGGAAAGGCCTTCACCTGCGCTAATAAAACTTAGCAGCAAGCAAGTTCTTCCGCATCCGCAAGAAGGGGGCAAGCAAGCAAGCAAGCAAGCAAGCAATTTGCGCAGCTAGGTTGGGCGGTTCTCTGTCTGCGTAGAGGGCATAATCCGTGTTTGGCTATCGACTCAAATTACAAGTGGTGACGGCTAAACTGTACAGTCATGCCGTAAATCACTATCCTTCACCGTTTCCCTGGCTGGAACGAAAGTTTATAGAAAGAAAGCCAAAATTAATTAATATTGGAGTAGCCATGGTTGATTGCAATGAGAGTGATTATACGCGACCTGGAGTTGAGTTCGAACATGTATGCAATAAGGTGCTAAAGTACTTGGTTGGCTTGAAGATAAGTATATCGTAGAACTTGTTAACAATCCATTGGGCTACTTTAGAGAAAGTGAATTTATTTAGGAGGAGGCGAAGGACGCACGAAAGGAGGTAGACTTTTGGTGTTACTTTAGGGAAAGCCCATCAGTTCGGTTCCTAATAAACATTCACTCGTTACGGGATTCCGGGCGTCAAGGTGTGGATTTTACTTCATTAAAAGGAAACCGACCATTCTTTCTCATGAGAACCCATATATCATCCAGGGCGAAAGTCTTATGTAGTGTCTTGCTAAAATACCTTGGCGTTGTGAAGGATTTTTTTCTTTACAATCACTAGTTTAATAGGAAATAACTTTATTCTTTTTCTTTTCTAAGCTGTTTTTGTTACGAACCAATCTGTTGCTTACTGCCTGCGCGGATACGGGCCTTCGAGCAAGCAGTGAACGCAGCACCAGTCAATTCCTCGCCGCCGGCTTCACCCGGATGAACCGCTTTCAGGCACGACTTACGGGCAGAGAGTTTCTACACCATCCTCTAGGGCCCATATCCGCTCGCGAGGACCGACCTGGAAAATCAGTACAAGTTCTTCAAAGATATTTTAGCAAGGGACAAACTAAATCCTCAGGTCGGGTGGGATGGCACTACTGGCAAATACTGTCTGGCAAAGACGCAGGCGCGAAGCGTGGTAGGCCCGCTAGCGTTTTTTTTGCTTGCCGAAAGCATACAAGAAAAGCCGGGACGGGAACCGACGAAACTACAGAAACGTAACCAAGCAAGCGGTCGAGCCGGGAGGGCCGGGTCATTTGACGGGAATGAGGAGGCCGATTTCTTCTGTTCAAGCTGCCTGCTGGAGAAAGGAGTGAGAATGAGGAGCCGGCCTTACCGCCGTGGCTAGGCCCACGGGTTGGTTCCTCCGGGCCCAAGGCCAGGGCCTTGGCGGGTTTACGGTGCGACGACAGGCGGCGGGCGCTGCCCACAGGGAGGATAATTTGCTTTCCCCCTCCCTCCAAGGGAAGTATCCTCTTTAACAACCAACAGAGGGACCCTGGAAGAGAGTTACGAAACAAGGGGGCGGGCAGCAATCCAATCGTACGCGCATAAGCTACCAAACGAGATACGTTTCACCAGCGAATGAACGCTGGGCCGCTGAACCCCACCTGACCTATAAAAAATGGCGCGAGCCGTATGCGGGGAGACTTGCACGTACGGTTCCGTTGGGGGGATCCGGCCAGCGAGGGACCGACGCCTACCCAACTAGGGGCACGGAAAAATTAATCGAGTATAAAACGTATTTCTAAGCTTTACCTCATTCTGATCGTTTGGAGGGCGACCGTGAAAAGTCACCGAATGAAGTCCTCCTGTGGGCACTGCAAAAACCCACGGCAGAGCGGATATTACTAATCGACGTATAGGATATGACGACGGCAACAGCATGTCATAAAAGGAGATAACCGGGAATAGCCAACTCTTAGCGTATCTCCAACTACACTCTTGAGTGGCAGTTGAACGGGGAGTATCGTGAATGCGAGATGCCAGCGGAACGATCAGCCGGACGTGTTGGGCAGCGCCGGGCTTTCTCCCTACCGCGTCTCTCCCTGTGTGTTGAGGATCCAAAGCGAGTGCACCGGGGATAAGGGAAACTGGGATTCAATATGGGCATAGCAAACATCTGAAGCGTAACCACACACTCACACGACCTTTGCCGCTTCACCCGGATGAACCGCTAGAGAAATAGGAGCATTCGGTGAAACCGGTGAACCGCACTTCCGGATAGATGTGTGGGACAGAGGGCTCATAGTACCTGCCTACCTTCTGCTTCGGGAACCGTGTAAGCATAGGGTGCTGCTAGTGTCGCAGAAGGGAAGGGAAGGGAAGGGAAGGGAAGGGAAGGGAAGGGAAGGGGCCTAAATTGGCGGACAGACCGACGCCGCACACTTGAGCAGCGCCGGGGGAAGCGGCCGAAGAAGCGGTTTTCATCATCCGGCAGAGTTTGTGCCAGTCGGAACGGGAATTGGCCAGTCAACCCCACACCCTTCGAAGATGTTGCCAGAATGACTTCCAGGGTCCTTCCGTCCTGGCCAGAGCACGGCTCAGCGCCTTCATGATGAACCGGATGAAAAAGGGGTTGGCGGGTTTGATGAACCGCTTTATCTCCCTCCCAATTCTGCTGTTTGCGAGGTAAAGAAGCGCTTGCCGCGCCCCGCACTCTCCCCAGCCCTTCGGGCCTTCGACCCACGTTCGCTGCTTTTTTGTTGACTTCACAAACGAAGGCTCTAGTCCTGATGTCATCTAAATGCTCATGGGCAGGAGTTCTTTGGCGAGGCGGAAACTAAACCATGATAACGCTTCGGGTAACTCAAGTTGGAGAGCCGTGTGATGGGTGACCATCCCGCACGGTTCAGAGAGCACTTGTGTATGTGATGCGAGTGAACGTGTGCAACACAGCAGCAGCACAGCTGGCATCGAGTAACTTTCAACCCTATCTACGTTCCCATGATGGCCTAAGAACACGCTTATCCTTCAGCTGTAGAGAGACCTTGCAATTGTGAGGTACCGTTATGAGCTTAATATATATGAGTGTTATTTTGTGAAACAACTTGAATCCCAAATTATTTACCTGCTTTAACTATTTATGTCATGGACGTGGGAGCATCAACTCTGTCTCCGTGGGCTTCTGAAGAGCGAGAAAAACTTTTGGAATCCTATGAAAGGGTCTCGGGAGCTAGGATGTACGCTAGTTATATATGACTAGGTGGAGTGGCATAAGATCTGCCTCTGGGCTTGAGTGGAGACACTTTTTCATTCACATAGTAATTTGCTTCTCGTATTGACGAATCGGAGGAAACGCCGACCAACAACCGTATCTGGAAATAATGATTAGTGGATATCGGTACCGTCACTGCATAGTAAGCTTTGGATCGGGGATTCAGTGGTGTAATGTTAAGAGGTTGTGCGACATGAAGACATCGATAGCAATATGGGGGAGGTTCCCATCGGGCAACGGTTCTGCCTGACCTTGCTCAAGCACGCTTTGACTGTAAAGACTTGGTGTGAAGCCTTGAGGGCAACGTCCCTCAAGATGGGGGCTGGGGTGAGCTGAAGAGGGGACAGCGTAAGCAAATGTGTATAAGCCTAGTAAAGCATGACCGAGGCAAGGCTAGGGCCATCTTCGACTGGTTAGTCTGACGGACCGTGAACGGATTCGCCTTTGGCCTCTGGGCACGTCGAAACCGCATGGGTTCACCGGGGTAGAGCACAGTCCGCCGAAATCGGCATAGGTTAGATGCCATTGATGGAACATGGTAAGCCCATATTCATCTGTGCGTCCGTAAGGGCTAGGCATGTAACGAGGTATGGGTGGAGAAAGACCCGAAAAGCAAGGGCCGAGCCTGCTTAGATAAGAGTACGTGACCTGACTTTTTGAATCAAATTGAATTGAAAGGTGGTAAAGTGGCACAAATCGATTAATTGAGGGAAGCATAAAGGCTTTAAGCAGCAGCACAGAGGGGCAAAGCAGCGCTCTAAGAAAGATGAACAACCTGCCGCCTTTTTTCATAAGATTGTGACGGTACGGAAGTATGGAGATCTAGAAAGAAATTGGCGGACTAGTAACTAGTCTTGGCCAACAACCTAGCACGCACGCACGCACGCACGCACGCACGCACGATGAAAGCCCTCAACCTACGCGCGCGTCGGAACTACATCCCTTTTGTTTGTTTGTTTGTTTGTTTGTTTGCTACGGATGTAGCGCGCGTTCTGACTCCACTGGTCACGGTCGCTCTCCGCCCGCCGCGGGCCACGCGGTAAGTGGCCTGAGGCAAGCAAAAAGATTTTTCTGTTTGTGCTGGCGGAAAATGAGCCAGCCGGATCGCCGCCAATCAATCCAAAATCTGGTGCTATGGACGCTCACGCATGAACCAGGAATGCCCTTCATCTCCAAGTGCCTGCAGACGCGTTACAGGGGCGGGCCTCTGGGAATGCATTCGAGCCGTATGAAGGGAAACTTTCACGTACGGCTCAGAGGGGGGGAAAGCCCTAGAAGGGGCCTACCTATCCCAACCGGGAGTATGCTGGGATTTGTGAAAAGCAGCACCTCACGATGTTCATGACTAATCGGATTCCGATGTACTAGTGGGTACCAGGGGAGATCGCCACGATCGTTATTGTATTCGCATTGAAGAGACGTGATAAAGTATTTGAATCATCGTATAACGTCCTAATTAAATGCTCAGCGGCACGATTAAAGCCGATGATCGTAAGCCATGTCCTTCATCATGACCTTAAATGAAATAATCTATGGAATCTCCAATTCACCATTTCAAACCTTATACAGAAGGGTTTTCTGTACCAGCTTTTTCTATCTATACTGTAGCTGAAGTACTTAAAGGAGAATCTGGTGTGTTCTCAGTCAGTAATGGAACTAATCGTCTTTATTGTTGTAAAATAAGAGCACCTGGCTTCGCCTATTTACAAGGACCTGACTTTACGTTCAAAAATCACATGCCAGCAGATGTGGCCACCATCATTGGTACTTAAGATACTGTGTCTGGAGAAGTGGATAGATGAAACTACTTAAAGCAGCACGCACAAATAGGAAACCCAAAAAATAAGATGCAGGTGAGAAGAGGGATACCCTTGTAGATCTGGGAAATAAAGATGATAAAGAAAGAAAGAATAGGTGCATGCTGGCCCAAGTAGGCACGCACGCACGCACGCACGCACGCACGCACTTCGGGATGGGGGCTTGATGAATCCCCCATCCCAACCGGAGGTATGGCTGAGCGGCTTAAGGCATTGGTTTGCTAAATCAACATACAATCTTCTTGTATCATGGGTTCGAATCCCATTTCCTCCGAGCGAGTGCGAAGCACGAGCGATGCGACAGTGACGTGATGGAAGAAACCCATACATTGCTTTTTGGGAATGCGGCAGTGGCCTGCCGGGAGAGACCTAGCCGGTAAGGGAGTGCTAGTTTTTGCTTCTTTTCTTTTCTTTTCTTGCGCGCTTGCTGCTTTTAAGGTAACATCAATGCTGCTTTAATAACCAGTAGTGCAAGTTCATTTGGACGGACAGCGGGAAATGCGATCAATAACACGTGGAGTTGGGTCTGCGGGCAAGCAAACATTCCCCCGCACAAGTAGATTGAATAGGAGTTGGCCGGCTTCTTTTTTTCTAAAATAAATTCCGATTCGCTAGAGAGAGATCAATTGCTTGCTTGCTTGCGGGGTGGAGTAAATGGCCAACTCGTCAGGCTCATGACCTGAAGACTGCGGGTTCAAACCCTGCCCCCGCACTACATGTTGTCAACAGTAAAAAAGCAAATGAAGATTATTGTATAATAATCCATGCTTAAGAATGGGAAACTAACGTGACTATTCATATTGTCAATTCGTTATCATTCGTGTTGTCAATGAGACGGTGACATTCCAATGAAGCGGTTTTCATCATCATGAAGGCCTTCATGCATGCATGAAGAACCTGTTTGGTTTGATGAACATGCCGGTTCATCATGCTTGCTGTTTAAAATACTCGTTAGGTGGTTCCGCTTTTCTTTTGGGGAAGGCGTGCGTTTCAGGCTTGCAGGGAAAAGTGCCATTTCCGAGTTCAAAGATTGCTGCTTTAAAGTGGAAAGAAAAGTGCAAAGCATCTTCTTGCCAGTGATTCATCAAGATTGCCGCCGGCTCGGTTTAAAGTGAAAAGAAAAGTGCTGCTTTGCTTTGCTTTGCTGGATTCGCAGATTATGGCCAGAAGATGATATTGCCTTCTTGCATGATCCTTCTGAATTTTACCAACGGAATTTCGAAATTCCAGCATTCAATTCTTTCCGCAATCTGAGCCGCATTAAAGATTATCGTATAATAATCCATGAATATTCAGGCCTTCTTGAAAGTTCAAAAGAAGAACTTTGGTTTGGTAGCCATTTATATTACACTTTTTACTTAATAACCACCTGCGAATTGATGACATCCTTGTGAGGTTGGTAGCGATCGAAGGCTAAGTACCAGCTGTATTTGCACTTTCCCTGCTTGCTTGCTTGCTTGCTTGCTTGCTTGCTTGCTGTTCGGCGCCCGCCGCTTTTGTCGTTAGCACTCTTTTGTTCATTAATCAAGCGTTTCGTTCCGTCCGGGCATCTTTGTAAGACGTGAAACACCCGATCCCATTCCGACCTCGATATGTGAAAAGCGTTTTCTGCCATATGTACTGATAATTTTCGGGAGACGTGGTTCGACAGCCCGGACCCTTTCAAATCGTATATGCGATTGCCTAAAGGTCAGATGCGAATCTGATATCAGCCAGAAACAATGAAAAGGCGTACGACAACGCAAAAAAGCAAGCTATGGATGTGAAGACAGATTAGAACGGTAAACACACAATACCAATGATGCGTAAATCCCTGGCTGGCATGCATTATCGGAAAATCTGTTCCTCAACTCTTACGCTCGAGAGAGCTAGGGAACTTGTCAGGGAAATCTAAAGTGTTTAGTTAAACGAGACGCTAAGAAAGGAGGAAGGACGAAGCCCTTCTTGCTTGCTTGCTTGCTTGCTTGCTTGCTTGCTTGCTGCGGATTGTACAAACTTCGTATCGCACAGCACGGAAAGAGAACTCAAGAGCGTAAAGGAAAAAACAGAGGATGCAGGGTCATTTGGTAGACGTTTTCGTCGAAACAATGAATCCTCTGTCCAAGTACTCGACCAATTCTTTCCGCGCTTCTTCCGCATTTTACAAACGTCCGAAGATTATTGTATAATAATCTATGCGGGCTTCTTTTTGTCTCGGTTTTAAGCAGTCACAGGTTGAGTGGCGATCGCAGAACACTCATTAAGATTTTGTACGGTGTTCGGTAGGTTCAACTCCTACTGCATCGAAAAGAATGCATTGGATGGATGCCTGGGCATTGAGAGGGAAGGACGCTTCCAAAGGCGAAAGGCCATGGGGAGATACCGTCTGTGATCCATGGGTTTCCAATCGGGAAACCGTATCCAAGCTTGCCGGGCATGCCGTGTGCTGCGGCTCTGCCTCGGACTTGAGAAACTTAGCGAACTGAAACATCATTGTAGCTAAAGGAAAGGAAATCAACTGAGACTCCGTTAGTAGCGGCGAGCGAAAGCGGATTAGGCAAAGAAAAGGGAAGGGGCCCCAGCCCAGAAGGGCCGCTTTCCCTGGCCCCGTGCGGGGGAGAACTTGCAGTAGAGGGAAGGGTGGGAACCCTTCCTCAAGGAATTCTGAAAAGGTTGGAAGATCTGGCCAAAGAAGGTGATAGCCCCGTAGATCTTTCCTGGCAAGTTTGATTACCATTACAAAACGCGGATACCGTGTTTGAATAATGATCGCTTTACGTGACTAAGGGGGACCACCCCCGCGCCTAAGTATTCCTCAATGACCGATAGCGTACCACAAGTACCGTGAGGGAAAAGTGAAAAGACCCCGCCGTATGCCGGGAGTGCAATAGAAAACCTGAAATCCGA
>NW_028230462.1:65000-110000 GCF_043228905.1 Azolla caroliniana
ATGATGAACCGCCTTCTATATTGGCCTAGAATCAATTTGACTTCTTAAGGTTACTTCAAGTTCGAGACGGGGACCCCCCTTGGGCCTTTGTCGGCATGAGGTATCTCTGCATTATTCTATTACTTGCTAGTACAGCAATCAGCATTTTTTTTTGGCGGGCAGGCAGGCAGGCAGGCAGGCAGTAAGACGACATGGTTCTCCAATCCAATGTAGCTGCTATTCTCAGAGACGACCGGAAGTCGAGAGATAGCGAAGCACGCACGGAGGAGGTAGACATTTCTTTTATAAATCTCTGGCTGGAGGTTAGGTTCTTCTACACAAAAAAAACTTAAACCCTTAAACATAAACCGAGAGGCAAATTCAACACTACCATATCGTCGTTCGTCAACAGGTATAGCTTTACCCGCCGGCCGTGGAGCTGAACCAGATACTGGTAGGCCATAGCTACGTCTTTCTCAGTAATGACGTAGTCATCACGGGCGTAGTCGTGAAACCACTCCCCATAACCCGGCGGGGCGGTTCATGCGGCTGCCGACTGTACGGCGATTCGGGGAACTTATGTACCGCCTTAAACAGTACACAGAACAAATCACCCATCATAGTACACCAACTATCCGCAAGCTTGCGACCAAGTAACCGGGCGTTATATGGTATAACGCCGATGAACGGTTCATCCGGATGAAAACCAACCGGTTCATCAAACCCGCCCCTTTTTCATCATGAAGGCCTTCATGATGATGAAAACCGCTTCATCTTAGGACAGTTATCTGTTGCCGATTCATCCAGCCAGGTTGGTTAAATCTACAGAGTGCACACGAACGAAGTAACCTTAGGACCTGATTGTAGGTACCGTCGTCCCAAAGAATCCTCTCCAGAACACTCAATGCCCATTCATAGAACGAGTAAAGAATGTGCTAGGAGATGGAATTCAGCATCGCGAAGATACGGTTCTTTCCAGCCGCTTCCCTCTTCATTCATTCATTCATTCAGAGCGGAGAACAATTTTTTAGTAATAGAAACAGCAGTGGCTATTTTGGCTCACGTAGCTCAAAGGATAGAGCATTCCTATGTACCACCCGGGTTGGCGGGAAACTAGCCGGTTCGAGTCCGGTCGTGGGCTGGTGGGAGGAACAAGCAAGAATGGTTCAATACGGCGTCTAACAGGCAAATCAAGAATTTCACTTCGAATCCTGGACTTTAGCACCTTGCTGTTTATGGTGTTTCATGATCAGTATCGGAAACGAATGGAGAAGCGGTAGAACGTGCGGAACCGCATATTGGATTATTCTAGTGCGGCATGAAGCTGCTGGCGCCGAGTCGGCCGGATGAAAGCCGTTAGCGATGCTCCGCTTGTTCCCTGGCACGGGCGGCGCGCGAAGGCAACTTCCGCGTCGTAAGCACCGAGTTCGGTTTGTCGAGCAACTCAAGTGAGGCGAACCTAAAAAGGGAAGGAAGGGAGAAGGTCGTAAAGGTGGCCTCGTTATCTGTATCAGAGGTCAGAATAAATGAGTGCGGGAGAACCTGCCGTCCTCTACTTCCGATTTTGGTTATCTCACGAGCGAGCCAACGGTTCCCCGGGGGTTCTCGGAAACAAGAACGCGTTGGCGGGTCCTGGAGTGCCCGTCAAGAGCGCACGCGCATACCCCGCGGGGTAACTATTACGACCAGCACCCTCCGCATTTCGGCACAGTGGAACGTGTAACCGGCCCGAGGTTTCGTTTCAACTTACACTTGTTTCATGTTGGGATGGGTAGACCAACTGCCTGCCCGCAAGGGACAAACTAAATCCTCAGGTCGGGTGGGATGGCACTACTGGCAAATACTGTCTGGCAAAGACGCAGGCGCGAAGCGTGGTAGGCCCGCTAGCGTTTTTTTTGCTTGCCGAAAGCATACAAGAAAAGCCGGGACGGGAACCGACGAAACTACAGAAACGTAACCAAGCAAGCGGTCGAGCCGGGAGGGCCGGGTCATTTGACGGGAATGAGGAGGCCGATTTCTTCTGTTCAAGCTGCCTGCTGGAGAAAGGAGTGAGAATGAGGAGCCGGCCTTACCGCCGTGGCTAGGCCCACGGGTTGGTTCCTCCGGGCCCAAGGCCAGGGCCTTGGCGGGTTTACGGTGCGACGACAGGCGGCGGGCGCTGCCCACAGGGAGGATAATTTGCTTTCCCCCTCCCTCCAAGGGAAGTATCCTCTTTAACAACCAACAGAGGGACCCTGGAAGAGAGTTACGAAACAAGGGGGCGGGCAGCAATCCAATCGTACGCGCATAAGCTACCAAACGAGATACGTTTCACCAGCGAATGAACGCTGGGCCGCTGAACCCCACCTGACCTATAAAAAATGGCGCGAGCCGTATGCGGGGAGACTTGCACGTACGGTTCCGTTGGGGGGATCCGGCCAGCGAGGGACCGACGCCTACCCAACTAGGGGCACGGAAAAATTAATCGAGTATAAAACGTATTTCTAAGCTTTACCTCATTCTGATCGTTTGGAGGGCGACCGTGAAAAGTCACCGAATGAAGTCCTCCTGTGGGCACTGCAAAAACCCACGGCAGAGCGGATATTACTAATCGACGTATAGGATATGACGACGGCAACAGCATGTCATAAAAGGAGATAACCGGGAATAGCCAACTCTTAGCGTATCTCCAACTACACTCTTGAGTGGCAGTTGAACGGGGAGTATCGTGAATGCGAGATGCCAGCGGAACGATCAGCCGGACGTGTTGGGCAGCGCCGGGCTTTCTCCCTACCGCGTCTCTCCCTGTGTGTTGAGGATCCAAAGCGAGTGCACCGGGGATAAGGGAAACTGGGATTCAATATGGGCATAGCAAACATCTGAAGCGTAACCACACACTCACACGACCTTTGCCGCTTCACCCGGATGAACCGCTAGAGAAATAGGAGCATTCGGTGAAACCGGTGAACCGCACTTCCGGATAGATGTGTGGGACAGAGGGCTCATAGTACCTGCCTACCTTCTGCTTCGGGAACCGTGTAAGCATAGGGTGCTGCTAGTGTCGCAGAAGGGAAGGGAAGGGAAGGGAAGGGAAGGGAAGGGAAGGGAAGGGGCCTAAATTGGCGGACAGACCGACGCCGCACACTTGAGCAGCGCCGGGGGAAGCGGCCGAAGAAGCGGTTTTCATCATCCGGCAGAGTTTGTGCCAGTCGGAACGGGAATTGGCCAGTCAACCCCACACCCTTCGAAGATGTTGCCAGAATGACTTCCAGGGTCCTTCCGTCCTGGCCAGAGCACGGCTCAGCGCCTTCATGATGAACCGGATGAAAAAGGGGTTGGCGGGTTTGATGAACCGCTTTATCTCCCTCCCAATTCTGCTGTTTGCGAGGTAAAGAAGCGCTTGCCGCGCCCCGCACTCTCCCCAGCCCTTCGGGCCTTCGACCCACGTTCGCTGCTTTTTTGTTGACTTCACAAACGAAGGCTCTAGTCCTGATGTCATCTAAATGCTCATGGGCAGGAGTTCTTTGGCGAGGCGGAAACTAAACCATGATAACGCTTCGGGTAACTCAAGTTGGAGAGCCGTGTGATGGGTGACCATCCCGCACGGTTCAGAGAGCACTTGTGTATGTGATGCGAGTGAACGTGTGCAACACAGCAGCAGCACAGCTGGCATCGAGTAACTTTCAACCCTATCTACGTTCCCATGATGGCCTAAGAACACGCTTATCCTTCAGCTGTAGAGAGACCTTGCAATTGTGAGGTACCGTTATGAGCTTAATATATATGAGTGTTATTTTGTGAAACAACTTGAATCCCAAATTATTTACCTGCTTTAACTATTTATGTCATGGACGTGGGAGCATCAACTCTGTCTCCGTGGGCTTCTGAAGAGCGAGAAAAACTTTTGGAATCCTATGAAAGGGTCTCGGGAGCTAGGATGTACGCTAGTTATATATGACTAGGTGGAGTGGCATAAGATCTGCCTCTGGGCTTGAGTGGAGACACTTTTTCATTCACATAGTAATTTGCTTCTCGTATTGACGAATCGGAGGAAACGCCGACCAACAACCGTATCTGGAAATAATGATTAGTGGATATCGGTACCGTCACTGCATAGTAAGCTTTGGATCGGGGATTCAGTGGTGTAATGTTAAGAGGTTGTGCGACATGAAGACATCGATAGCAATATGGGGGAGGTTCCCATCGGGCAACGGTTCTGCCTGACCTTGCTCAAGCACGCTTTGACTGTAAAGACTTGGTGTGAAGCCTTGAGGGCAACGTCCCTCAAGATGGGGGCTGGGGTGAGCTGAAGAGGGGACAGCGTAAGCAAATGTGTATAAGCCTAGTAAAGCATGACCGAGGCAAGGCTAGGGCCATCTTCGACTGGTTAGTCTGACGGACCGTGAACGGATTCGCCTTTGGCCTCTGGGCACGTCGAAACCGCATGGGTTCACCGGGGTAGAGCACAGTCCGCCGAAATCGGCATAGGTTAGATGCCATTGATGGAACATGGTAAGCCCATATTCATCTGTGCGTCCGTAAGGGCTAGGCATGTAACGAGGTATGGGTGGAGAAAGACCCGAAAAGCAAGGGCCGAGCCTGCTTAGATAAGAGTACGTGACCTGACTTTTTGAATCAAATTGAATTGAAAGGTGGTAAAGTGGCACAAATCGATTAATTGAGGGAAGCATAAAGGCTTTAAGCAGCAGCACAGAGGGGCAAAGCAGCGCTCTAAGAAAGATGAACAACCTGCCGCCTTTTTTCATAAGATTGTGACGGTACGGAAGTATGGAGATCTAGAAAGAAATTGGCGGACTAGTAACTAGTCTTGGCCAACAACCTAGCACGCACGCACGCACGCACGCACGCACGCACGATGAAAGCCCTCAACCTACGCGCGCGTCGGAACTACATCCCTTTTGTTTGTTTGTTTGTTTGTTTGTTTGCTACGGATGTAGCGCGCGTTCTGACTCCACTGGTCACGGTCGCTCTCCGCCCGCCGCGGGCCACGCGGTAAGTGGCCTGAGGCAAGCAAAAAGATTTTTCTGTTTGTGCTGGCGGAAAATGAGCCAGCCGGATCGCCGCCAATCAATCCAAAATCTGGTGCTATGGACGCTCACGCATGAACCAGGAATGCCCTTCATCTCCAAGTGCCTGCAGACGCGTTACAGGGGCGGGCCTCTGGGAATGCATTCGAGCCGTATGAAGGGAAACTTTCACGTACGGCTCAGAGGGGGGGAAAGCCCTAGAAGGGGCCTACCTATCCCAACCGGGAGTATGCTGGGATTTGTGAAAAGCAGCACCTCACGATGTTCATGACTAATCGGATTCCGATGTACTAGTGGGTACCAGGGGAGATCGCCACGATCGTTATTGTATTCGCATTGAAGAGACGTGATAAAGTATTTGAATCATCGTATAACGTCCTAATTAAATGCTCAGCGGCACGATTAAAGCCGATGATCGTAAGCCATGTCCTTCATCATGACCTTAAATGAAATAATCTATGGAATCTCCAATTCACCATTTCAAACCTTATACAGAAGGGTTTTCTGTACCAGCTTTTTCTATCTATACTGTAGCTGAAGTACTTAAAGGAGAATCTGGTGTGTTCTCAGTCAGTAATGGAACTAATCGTCTTTATTGTTGTAAAATAAGAGCACCTGGCTTCGCCTATTTACAAGGACCTGACTTTACGTTCAAAAATCACATGCCAGCAGATGTGGCCACCATCATTGGTACTTAAGATACTGTGTCTGGAGAAGTGGATAGATGAAACTACTTAAAGCAGCACGCACAAATAGGAAACCCAAAAAATAAGATGCAGGTGAGAAGAGGGATACCCTTGTAGATCTGGGAAATAAAGATGATAAAGAAAGAAAGAATAGGTGCATGCTGGCCCAAGTAGGCACGCACGCACGCACGCACGCACGCACGCACTTCGGGATGGGGGCTTGATGAATCCCCCATCCCAACCGGAGGTATGGCTGAGCGGCTTAAGGCATTGGTTTGCTAAATCAACATACAATCTTCTTGTATCATGGGTTCGAATCCCATTTCCTCCGAGCGAGTGCGAAGCACGAGCGATGCGACAGTGACGTGATGGAAGAAACCCATACATTGCTTTTTGGGAATGCGGCAGTGGCCTGCCGGGAGAGACCTAGCCGGTAAGGGAGTGCTAGTTTTTGCTTCTTTTCTTTTCTTTTCTTGCGCGCTTGCTGCTTTTAAGGTAACATCAATGCTGCTTTAATAACCAGTAGTGCAAGTTCATTTGGACGGACAGCGGGAAATGCGATCAATAACACGTGGAGTTGGGTCTGCGGGCAAGCAAACATTCCCCCGCACAAGTAGATTGAATAGGAGTTGGCCGGCTTCTTTTTTTCTAAAATAAATTCCGATTCGCTAGAGAGAGATCAATTGCTTGCTTGCTTGCGGGGTGGAGTAAATGGCCAACTCGTCAGGCTCATGACCTGAAGACTGCGGGTTCAAACCCTGCCCCCGCACTACATGTTGTCAACAGTAAAAAAGCAAATGAAGATTATTGTATAATAATCCATGCTTAAGAATGGGAAACTAACGTGACTATTCATATTGTCAATTCGTTATCATTCGTGTTGTCAATGAGACGGTGACATTCCAATGAAGCGGTTTTCATCATCATGAAGGCCTTCATGCATGCATGAAGAACCTGTTTGGTTTGATGAACATGCCGGTTCATCATGCTTGCTGTTTAAAATACTCGTTAGGTGGTTCCGCTTTTCTTTTGGGGAAGGCGTGCGTTTCAGGCTTGCAGGGAAAAGTGCCATTTCCGAGTTCAAAGATTGCTGCTTTAAAGTGGAAAGAAAAGTGCAAAGCATCTTCTTGCCAGTGATTCATCAAGATTGCCGCCGGCTCGGTTTAAAGTGAAAAGAAAAGTGCTGCTTTGCTTTGCTTTGCTGGATTCGCAGATTATGGCCAGAAGATGATATTGCCTTCTTGCATGATCCTTCTGAATTTTACCAACGGAATTTCGAAATTCCAGCATTCAATTCTTTCCGCAATCTGAGCCGCATTAAAGATTATCGTATAATAATCCATGAATATTCAGGCCTTCTTGAAAGTTCAAAAGAAGAACTTTGGTTTGGTAGCCATTTATATTACACTTTTTACTTAATAACCACCTGCGAATTGATGACATCCTTGTGAGGTTGGTAGCGATCGAAGGCTAAGTACCAGCTGTATTTGCACTTTCCCTGCTTGCTTGCTTGCTTGCTTGCTTGCTTGCTTGCTGTTCGGCGCCCGCCGCTTTTGTCGTTAGCACTCTTTTGTTCATTAATCAAGCGTTTCGTTCCGTCCGGGCATCTTTGTAAGACGTGAAACACCCGATCCCATTCCGACCTCGATATGTGAAAAGCGTTTTCTGCCATATGTACTGATAATTTTCGGGAGACGTGGTTCGACAGCCCGGACCCTTTCAAATCGTATATGCGATTGCCTAAAGGTCAGATGCGAATCTGATATCAGCCAGAAACAATGAAAAGGCGTACGACAACGCAAAAAAGCAAGCTATGGATGTGAAGACAGATTAGAACGGTAAACACACAATACCAATGATGCGTAAATCCCTGGCTGGCATGCATTATCGGAAAATCTGTTCCTCAACTCTTACGCTCGAGAGAGCTAGGGAACTTGTCAGGGAAATCTAAAGTGTTTAGTTAAACGAGACGCTAAGAAAGGAGGAAGGACGAAGCCCTTCTTGCTTGCTTGCTTGCTTGCTTGCTTGCTTGCTTGCTGCGGATTGTACAAACTTCGTATCGCACAGCACGGAAAGAGAACTCAAGAGCGTAAAGGAAAAAACAGAGGATGCAGGGTCATTTGGTAGACGTTTTCGTCGAAACAATGAATCCTCTGTCCAAGTACTCGACCAATTCTTTCCGCGCTTCTTCCGCATTTTACAAACGTCCGAAGATTATTGTATAATAATCTATGCGGGCTTCTTTTTGTCTCGGTTTTAAGCAGTCACAGGTTGAGTGGCGATCGCAGAACACTCATTAAGATTTTGTACGGTGTTCGGTAGGTTCAACTCCTACTGCATCGAAAAGAATGCATTGGATGGATGCCTGGGCATTGAGAGGGAAGGACGCTTCCAAAGGCGAAAGGCCATGGGGAGATACCGTCTGTGATCCATGGGTTTCCAATCGGGAAACCGTATCCAAGCTTGCCGGGCATGCCGTGTGCTGCGGCTCTGCCTCGGACTTGAGAAACTTAGCGAACTGAAACATCATTGTAGCTAAAGGAAAGGAAATCAACTGAGACTCCGTTAGTAGCGGCGAGCGAAAGCGGATTAGGCAAAGAAAAGGGAAGGGGCCCCAGCCCAGAAGGGCCGCTTTCCCTGGCCCCGTGCGGGGGAGAACTTGCAGTAGAGGGAAGGGTGGGAACCCTTCCTCAAGGAATTCTGAAAAGGTTGGAAGATCTGGCCAAAGAAGGTGATAGCCCCGTAGATCTTTCCTGGCAAGTTTGATTACCATTACAAAACGCGGATACCGTGTTTGAATAATGATCGCTTTACGTGACTAAGGGGGACCACCCCCGCGCCTAAGTATTCCTCAATGACCGATAGCGTACCACAAGTACCGTGAGGGAAAAGTGAAAAGACCCCGCCGTATGCCGGGAGTGCAATAGAAAACCTGAAATCCGATGCAAACTATCAGTCGGAAGAGCGAAGCTGAGAAAATGCGGCAAAGCCACTAATGTTCGATGGAACGCATACGCGAAGCTGAGAAAGCGCTGTAGCTTTCGGAGGCAAAGCCACTAATGTTCGCATACGCGAACCCTTGAGCGAAGCTTCGCGTTGTCGGCTCTCGCTTTAGCACTTTCCACCCTAACGGCGTACCTTTTGCATAATGGGTCAGCGAGTGAATGGGAACAGCGGCTTAAGCCATTAGGTGTAGGCGCAACGAGGTTGAATCTTCGGCGTTGTTTCTATTTGACCCGAAACCGATTGATCTAGCCACGAGCAGGTTGAATCGAGCTCTCCACAGAGGCCTTGGAGGACCGAACTCACGTATGTGGCAAAATACGGGGATGACTCGTGGCTAGGGGTGAATCAAAGAGCTACGACTCCGCCGTTCCTTTGTTGAAGTCCGAAGGACCACAAGAAGAGGGAAAAGGAGTCCTCCTCTGGCCTTTCGCCCCACAAGCGTGCGAACGCTTTTTCAATAACTGGCTCATAACGGTGAAACCAGCTTACCCTTTGAGAGTAATGGCCACACCGTGGGAAGTCGTGAAAGCTTCTCTCCCTTTATTGCGGTCGAGTGCCCCAGCAAGCAAGCAAGCAAGCAAGCAAGCACGCCCTCAACGACGAGGAATAAAGCGGGTCAGGCCCCAAGATGAAAGCAGGTCAAGTTTGGTAGGCGGTTAGCTAACGCCAACCCGGGTTCAGCAAGCAAGCAAGCAAGCAAGAATGCGCCAGGATAGGTGCCCCGGGACCAACACTTAAACAGTCCAGGGTCCCACCACCAAAAGGTCTTGTTCCCACTGTCCTCGTTGCTTTATCTCGTATTCCAGAACCACCTTGTTCTTAGGGAATCTCTCTCGTAGCTACGAGCTAGCTCATTGACCCCGTAACGACTGATTCGAAAGATGAGAGCATGATTGTTAATGCCAACACGCCGGTTCTCACTCCCTTCGGCCGAATCCATCTCGAACCAAAGGTTGGTTCTCCGGCCATATGCACCAGTGTATCGAGAGCTGCTGCTTTTCAGCGAAGAAAAAAACTAAACTTTAGACGGGCTTCGTGATGTTTATGCTTTTTCATTGGAGCATCTATGAACATGTGAACACTGCTGCTGGCCCGACTGAAATTCACTTACGTAACCTTCTAGCCGAGGTCAATTTTGTCACTGAGATTGTTGTTCTAGCTAGGCCTTCTTGCTCTCTGGAGCCAAGTGAAGCGCAGTGATCATTGGAATGCAAGGCCATGAACATGACGTAAGGGAAGGCCGAATCCATCTCGAACCAAAGGTTGGTTCTCCGGCCATATGCACCGGTTCATCGTAACCGTTCGAGAGCGAAAAAAAAAACTAAACGCAGAAGCTAGACAATTGCTAGCGGCCCAACAAGAAAAGAAGCGGATTGACGTGGCCGTAGAAAGAATGGATAAATTTCTATGTGACCTACAGAAAACAGAGCCGGCGAGACTCCGAAGTATCGCCGGCACTCCGGGTAATTAGCTCAGTTGGTAGAGCGCCTCGTTTACACCGAGGGAGTCAGCGGTTCGAGTCCGTTATTGCCCATGGTTGTAAACTTGGTTATTAGGACGCCTTAGTTCCTATCAATCTAAAATAGAATGATCAATTACCACGCTTAACCTTTCTGGTCGGAGGGGCCAAAGAGGAGGCCCTGCGGTACAACCTATTTGTTTTCTGAAGGCGTTGCGTGCGATTTACAAAGACCTGAAAGCTTGGCACGCTTTCCCGTTGATTATTGATGGCTCGTGATCTTGTCGGGAAAGGGATGGATGTCTGAGCGGTTTAAAGAGTCGGTCTTGAAAACCGAAGTATTCGGAGAGATACCGGGGGTTCGAATCCCTCTCCATCCGTGAGTATGGTCATAAGTTAGCATTCCCACTTTCCCATCACCCTAACTTGATTTGGAAAGCATATAGGCATTCTATAAGCCTTCTATAAGAGCCTGAGAGGTTAAAAGGGATCGTCGTAAGCGGGCTCCATTGAGCAAGTCGCGCGTTTGCTTGCTTGCTTGCTTGCTTGCTTGCTTGCGGGAGAATCGAAAAATACGGGGTGGTGTTTCAGTTTCCTCTAATTGCTACGCCATCCGAGCCATTGGCGTTCTTAGCTCTATCCAGTTAGCAGTGAAAAAGGGTGGTTTCGAAATAAGAATCGATGTGCGGATATGATGGAATTGGTAGACATGCCAGGTTTAGGTTCTGGTGACCTTACTCAGTCGTGGGGGTTCAAATCCCTCTATCCGTAGCAGTTGGAACCTCAGAGTTATGCAATCATTAGGCCTCTAGTGAGAAATCAAATGGGTTTCTTCTCTCCCTTCAATCACTAAGCAGTCCTCCGTCGCCTGGAGAGTGATCCTCGAACGTGTATACGAGCCATCGTAATTACCCAATCACATATTTTAGGGCCCGAACCCGATCCAACGTACGTAGCCTCGAACCAATGAATCTGGTCACAAGAAACGAACGAAGCCCGAACCATACCTTCGAGACTGAACGACCCGAGGGGCTAACTGCCTGCCTGCAGAGACTGCACTTCCCAACTTTCTTTGGGAAAGGGACTGCCAAGAATCTGGTAAAAGAGTTCGAATGGTTCGGGGAACAATAGAAAGACGCTTTGGTTGCCATCGGACAACCTAAAGACCCGAACAGGGTTGATTTATATAGATCTGGTAATAGTGAAGATACTTTGTAGTTTGATATGAAGCAATCGTACACCGCCGTATAGAGTGGTAGGTCCTTATACACTCTCTTAAAATGGTTAACAACCAACGCAACCAAAGCAGCTGCTTTTGGTGAATGAAAGCAAAAGTAGCTTTAGATTCTATTCAAACTAGAATTCGTTTATTATTTAAAGATATGAGTTTGTTTGATCAAAGAAGAAAACAAGGTTTTCTTTGTATTAATAATATTTTCATTTATACCGCAATTTTTCTGCTGTCATACAATAGCATTAGAAAATGAGATATTGAAATTGAAAAAAAAGTGTTATAATGTAAGTTTAATGGTAAAGGCCGTGGCTATTTTGTTTTTCGATTAATTCAGACTCAAGAAAATCTGAGTCTGGGTCAATCTCTGTTGATAAACAATCTGACGGTAAAGATTTTAATAATAATAATTTAGACTCTGGAAAAGAGGCAATCCCTATTAATAAACAATCTAACAATAAAGATTCTAAAATATCGTAAGTATTTCAATCGTATATACATCGAAGGACGTTAAAATGTCTATTAGTTCTTTATCTTTCTTGAAGTGCGCAATAAACCTATCCTGCATGTTGGTTTGCCTTTTGTTGGTCAGCTTATCAATCAAAAAGGTCCAGCGAGTTATTATAGATTGATCTCTCGTCAACAAATTGTTCGATCATTTTTTGCAAGTATTCCTTCCTTCTCAAGAAATCCGCCGAATTTGTTTGGCCCAATCCATCGCTTATCATTAATCTTTCCTTACCTCTCTTTTCTTCGGCTTCAAGCTTAACCTTTGCTTCTTCGAGCAATTGGCACACGCACGGTTTGAACGTACAAATTCCTATTTGAATATATTTCTTATGAGATTTATCTAACGCTGACCGCCAGAACATTATTCTTGATAATAAAGTTAGAAGCAGGCAAAAGAAATTCTTCAACCTCTGCTTCGCTATCGCCGTCACTATAGGGCTCTTCGCAGTCCAGGTCATCAAGTTCCGCCACAGCGAAGGCCTGTAATCTGAGACATTGTACACAGGATCGATGGAGTCGAGCTAGCCGCTTCATCGTTGAGATTAACCTTGAAAGGGCACGCACGGTTTGTTGTTTGCAGAGTATTCTCCAGGAGCAACGGTGAATAAACTCTCTGGAAACGAATCTTCATTGTTGTTAGGTGTCTTTTTCCAATGACTTAACAATGCCGGCAAAGACTTACTCCGTTGTTTTTTAACAAGTTAGACAGGGAGGGTATAGTGCTTTTTGTGCTGCTTTTGTGCCCCCATGTCCGAGGGGCGGGCTCAGATGCCCCCAATTATCAGTAGGGAAGGGAGTGCGAACTTTCTTCATTAAATTCACGTAGCACCAAATTCACACCAGAATCGAATTCTCGCTTTCTTTTTTTTTGGCAGGTCTCATTGTCAATATTAGAATCATTAAGCATTCGAACGATGGATTACCAATTACTCGATTCTGCGATGTAGGGTGTGTGCTGCTAAAGTGTCTAACAGCTCTTGACCCCAGCTCATTACATGTTTTCAATGGTTCACCGCCACCTATAATGCGCGAAACTTCTATTGGCCTCTGCCGGTTTATGAAGATCATCCCTTCTTTTACGAACATTTCCCTTTCTTTGATAAGCATCCGGTATCTCAGCAGATGAACATTAATCCAAGCTCTGGCTATTTCTGCTCATAGTACGTCATTTGACAGCTGCTTCCATGATCCGACGAAAAGCTAAGGTTTCTTAACGTTCTTTGGCAATAATCTTGAGTACATTACGAGTAGTCCCTGCGATTCTCACTTTCTTGATTTCGCGAGTAGGCTTGACATTCTCTATGGCGTTAGCCAGGAGTGTGATAACATGAACATCGGGTTCAGTTCAGGAAAGACGAGAAGAAGTTTAGGAAACAATAACACGAGATTTTGTTCTTTTACCATCAATCATACAAAAGTGGACTAATTTCTTGATTAATCTTTTTTGTTTATTATCCACTCCCCAGATGTAGCTTAATCTCTCCGAGCAGCTGTATGTGCTTCCTTCACGGCCTCCCTTGGGTCTGGGTGACAAAAGCCCTGCTAGATGGGCGCAGAAATATTTGCAATGGGATCGAAGCGGATGGCTTTCCGTTCCAAAAGTTTCCGCCGGTCATTCTGAAAGTCTTCCCGAAAAATTAAACCGGTCTGAAGGCGATGAGCGAGAAAAGCAACCATTCCCTGATTTGACCTTTTTATTCGTATCGAATTCTTAGGTTTCTCTGTACCATGTTTTAGTCTGCCTCATCTTCAATCCGGGATTCCCTACGAATCTTTAACTCCTCGAATACGATGATAATTCACACCTAACGAATCTTTCACTCTACCTCCTCTAGCCGTAACCGCAGGATGCTCCTATGAATTATAACCCTCGCCAAAGATGTGAGCAATGATATTCCTTCAATTGCTTGAACGTGCCTTGGCTATCTTGCATAAAGCCAGATTAGGTTTTTTTAGTGTTCTTGTCGAAACACGCGGGCGTACCCCAAACTTTTAGAGACATTAATTCGAAGCTCAAGTACATGTTTTGTGACGTTTTGCCCTTCTACAATGACGAAGCAATTAATTTATGGTAGGCGTATTTCGCAATCTGTGTTTTTCCTTCTGCGTGCGGCCCCGAAAAGCGTTCATCATGCATCCGCCCGCTTGACACAGCACTCACCCCTTGACATAACCGAACGATTACCTTTCGGTTGGCGGTAAATCGTTTAGGTCAAGCAACCTGGACTCGCCACTACCGTACCTAGGGCCGTCCATTGCGATTATGCCGAGGGCGTCTGCCGTAAGCCTAGCAAAAGAAGAAGATATTGTTGTGATCTGGGAGGCGCGCGCCGTAGTAGCTGGGGTATCGGTTCTTTCCTCCTTTTATTTTCCCGGTCGGTGCTCTCACCCTCGAAGAAGCATCGATCGGACGATCGCAAGGCGGCATTCTGTTTACGAAATTTCCATCGGCGGGCGTGCGTGAGAGGGGTCTGGACGCCGTTTTCTTCCGACCAGAACCCCATTAATTATGACGTTCAACATCACAGTATGCTCAATTCATTGAGGTAGCCAGTCAAAGGCTACTGGAACGCCGAATACAGAAACTACCCGAGCTAATGATAAAGGCGGGAAGACTTTCCGTCCAAGTCTCATTGGTTAATCATAACAATGTCATAGAAATGCTGCGCAAACCCATATATATACGAACGGAAAGAAAATAACCTTTGTGCCAAACCAGATTGAGCCCGGAATTCCCTGGAAACTAGGAAGATCTAAAATGGATGGCCAACCTCCCGGGAAAGGCGGTGTACATAGACTAGGAGAGTGAGGGCGCGGCTCTGTGGCCCTTAGCCCAATAGGTGTATCCACACCCTTCTCAAAGAACCGTACGTGACACTCTCGCGTCATACGGCTCCGTCCCGGGAATATTGAGTTTCCTCTTCTCCAACCAATGCAACGTTTAGGTCTTCGAATCCGATCTCTCTCTCGCATGGATGTCTCGGTGGTGGTTGGCACAGCAGCAGCAGAGTGGGATCGACTTACAGTTCAGGCTGGCCTACAAGGCGGTTCATCAAACCCGCCAACCCCTTTTTCATCATGAAGGCCTTCATGATGAACCGGTTCATCGGCTTAGAGCCCGCATAGACGGAGAAAAATCTCTAAAGTGAGTGAGTCCCCAGGAGAACAATGAGAGGTAGGTGGTCAAAGGCCGAGCGAGAAAGTTCCTGCCTGCCTGCCTGCCTGCCTGCCGGGGGGAGAGATTGAAGCCACTCAACCTACAGAAAGGGCAGCTGAAAACAACCAACCGGGTTTGTGCTTGCTGCTGATAAGCACACTTTCTTTAGGTTTTAACCCAGCAGAGAGAATGCGATAGCATTAAAGTGGGTTGGCTACCAGACCAGGGTACTCCTCCCTCCTCTAACTTGGAATTGATAGCGGAGCGTTAGTAGGGAGCTGTGAGATACGGTGCTTTACCTTCTGACTCCGAGAACGAATTTTTGGAAATAAACAGTACCATCACTTCTCCCGCGGGCTCGAGCAAGGCGCCTGACAAGAGGCGCAGCGAGTCTTTCTCCGACCATTCCAAAAAGATCCCCTTTAACGTAACGTAACGAACAAGTTTTCAGCAGAAATCCCTCTTCGCTGGGGGTTAAGTCGCCTGGTTCAGACTCAATTTGCTCATGGGACGCCAGTAGCAAGCAAGCAAGCAAGCAGTCTCTCGTCCGCAACAGGAGTACATGGGGCTGCCGTTGTCTCGGTGATTCTGTTTTGCTAGCCTTTCAGACTAGTGTCTACCACTGTTGTTGGTGAGTCTTCTCTCCCAGGACCAGAATGATTACCCCTGTCCAATGAGTTTACATTCATCCCTGGATGTCGGGTACTGTTTCCTTCCCCGCCATCTTTGTAGCCGTCACCTGTAATCCGTGCAAGTGTGTCCGCACCCCCTGGAGGAAACGAGAAGGGATTTCTCGGAGCAACCCTCCCTGGTTCCAGACCTAAGAGCGCACTTTCCCATATGAGCATTCGATAGTATAGGTCTGGGGAAGAGTTGCGGGATAACCACCTGAGATATCCTCCTAATCTTAGATAGGTCGTCCGACGGGTTCGCGGTTCATTGCTGTGCTTACACACCAGGCTACCCCTCTTCGAAAGCTTCGCGGGACCTACTAGTCTTCAGATCGTCGCCCGGAGGAGTTTACTGCACAAAGCCCTTGAGGGGACGCTGGCTCCTGCAGGGAGCGGAAGCCCAACGAATGTCGGATGCAAGGCTCCGCACCTCATTAAGATCGTATTAGCATATTCTCCCGAAAGAGAGGGAGCAAATCCCATTAAAAGATATTCCGCATTATAGCCCACGACTGATTCAACTTCTACTTCTAGTAGATCAGACGGAGCTCGATTAGTTTCTACTGAGCGAAAGATAGAAAACAGAATCAATACGGAGAACAAGAGAATGCGAAACCATATCTGCTCTTACGCTATGACAATCTCACTAAAATTACAAAAACCTACACAAATTAGTGCAGTAATGATAATAGGACCAATAGATACTTCGTACAAAACCATTTAGACGGCAAATCATGATACTCCTGAAAAAGCATATTTGGAATAAGGAGTGAAGCTGCTTTTCCACCAATCAACAGGATCAGTGTACGCTGAGTCCTCTCCGAACCATACGAGCACGTCGCCGCGCATACGGCTCTCTACCCCAACAACTTGCTTTAGATCGCCCGGGAAACCCGCCCGTCGATGTTCCTTCCGTAGAGGCACATTGACACGTGGTTGGCGGGGAGGGCAAAGCCGTACGTGATAGTCTACCACCATCTGGCTTTCTTTTTCACTCCGAGAGGTCCGACGTAGTTGCAGGGGTTCGTCGTCTCCTGCTTCTCTGTCGTCCTCTTTAGTTTAGCGGAGTGGAAAATTCTGACTCAGCGCCTTCATGATGAACCGGCGCGCGCGCGCGCCTTCATGCATGATGATGAAAACCGCTTCTTTTCTTTTCTTTTCTTTTCTTCGGCCGCCATAAAGCAATGCTTTATAATACCTCGCTCCGTACCCTTCCGTCCCGTTTGGGCTTGGTTCTGGCCCCCCTCGAGTACGCCCGTTCTTGGCGGTCGTCCTCGTGGTTCGTTCCCAGCAGGCAGGACTCGAGAGGAGCGGGCCGGACGTCATAAATCCAGGTCCTGCGGTCTAGCCTTAGCCCTCGGTAAGCAGATCGATCGCTTCGTGTTCTCTCTCTGAATTTTGTGGTATGTCCTGTTCTTTTAGTTAAAACTGCTTGCTGGAGATCCACCAAACGACGATCAATTCTATTCCGCATTGAGTCAGGTTTCGGGGATTCGAGTTTGCAGATTGCGTTGAGTAGAATCTGCCGAAGCTAGGCAGACATCCAGACTCCTTTCCTGCTGCTAGAAGAAAACAACGTGGAAAAAGAAATAAAGACTTTCCTCTTCCCTGAAAACTAGCGTCTTCCCCGTGCGTGCGTGAGGGGCCCCTTTCGGGGCGGGTACTATGAGTCCTCTGACTACCTGCCAGAACAAAATCTGGCTGGGTTTCGCCGGTATCACCTACGGCTCTCATCCCAGATGTCCTGGAATGCAGTAAATCGGGATGTCGTTCAGTCTCTTGTCCCCAAGAGGATGGGTAATGTGCCTTCATGCAATGGTTGCTCCAATCCGATCTGGCCGGCAAGCAATCCCAGCTGGCAGAAAACAAGACAGCGTACAGTCGTTCGCTCGGCACAGAGGTACAAGGATAACTGTAGGTCGTTGGCTACCCAAGGAGACTTCAATTCGCTAGGACGGCACCTCATCCTGATCCACAAGGTTGGTTCTTCCACATGGTGTTGTTAGGTACTCCCTGGGAAGACAGGATCGACCTTCAACCATGCTTTTACGGCATGCTCTTCCTTTCTTCCTGAACTTCTTTGAACGTATCCCTATCCCCTTTTAGCCTCCTACACAAGAACCCCCCCTACCCTTCAAATCGCGAGTCAAGCCTATTACTAGTTCTGTCGAAGAGCCCTACACCCTGTATAGAGCAGATCATTCCACACTACAAACAATTTGACCACATGGGCGGGCCGGGCTGGCTGCTTTAGTACCACAGGTGACTGAACGGCCGCCCTACTAGACCGACCCACTGTAATAATCCCATAAACCCCTGGAGAAGATATAGCAAATAGATAGAATGTACCTACATTTGGATCCGACAATACCATACCATAATCAGAAAGTGTAACAGCCCGAGCAACCAAACTTAAATAGGGGTCAGTCAATGCTGCCCTCCAAACCGTACGTGGCAATCTTTTGTCATACAGCTCTCACTCGGAACACCTTAATTGCTTGCTTGCTTGCTTGCTTGCTTGCTTGCTTGCTGAGAGTATTGCCGTCCCTTCCGTTTCGAAGAATTGTTCCTTATTCTCAACGCCGGCCGGCCGCATACGTACTGGCCGCGTTGAACTAAGGTTTGTTCTGACTAGTTGCCTTCGCGGCTCGGCCAGGTTTCTGGCATTCCTCCCTCGCTACTATGCGACCTCTGAGACCGCGCATCGTTTACTAGACAATGCGAAGCGGTTACTTCCCGTGGTTGCTCTCTTTTCGTGTCTTTGCCTTTCGAGGACGGAGTAAGCGCTACGCACTTCCCTGCTTCGCCCCGTCAGAGCACCCAATGGTTACAGGTCTTTGCGCACCTGCTCGATTGTTTAAGTCAGTTCCTATGCTGGAATTACTTGTGGCTGGCTGTCCGGCAACCTTGACCGCTTCATGTGGAAGTCAAGGCTTTCGCCCAAACTGGGCCCTGGATTACTCCGCCACACACATACTGACGTATTCTGTTCGGGATACGTAGCCCTTACTCAGGCAGTAGGTACGTACCAAGTGAGTCAATCTAACCTTTCTCGCATCAGCTGAGAGACACCACCGAGGAGGGCTAAGCCGTCCTTCCTTCGGGGACCGGGGAAACCGCTTTGCCCGGCTTCGCCCCTTTCCGACTAACTGCTCGCGAACTCGATGGATTATTAGCCCAAGATGTTGTATTGGCCCGCCGTATATACTTCCAAGTCAAACATCTATGTTGGTTGTAGAAGGGTATTCTTCCGGAAAGAAAACGAGCCTCGCACGGCGCACCGTAGATGTAATTACCAGAACCATTACAGAAAGAAAGAAATTAGCACTTGGAGGTGGAATAGGTTCTTTTAAAATTGATTTCAAACCATCCGCTAAGAGTTATAACAACCCAGATGATCCCACCACATTAAGACCCTTTCAACGTTACATGGAAGCCATGACTTTACGTTCGACTGACACTGGAAAGACTACTCCTGGTAAAAGTAATATGATGATTCCAAAGATTTTAGCTAGGAGACGAAGGATATACGGCTTCGTTTCGTCAACTAAGATAGGTTTCAAGAAAATGCCTTCAAAGCAGCATTAGAGGGACTTGCGTTGGCTTTCTTTGCCAACACAAGGTCTGTTCTTGATATTTATGGCAGTTCTTTCTTTCGTTGGCCGTTAGCGGCGGAAAAAAGTAGTCAATGAAATAATGTCACTTGATAGGCCTCTGACAACGACGTTGCCGACAACCAACCTCTTGAGAAAGGTAGTAAGGATCAAGGTGTGGATGATGTTATTGATGTTGCGACCCAGACCGACATGGATGGTATTGATGTAGGAGTTCAGACGGATATCTTATTATACCAGCAGGTGCAACTACTCAATTTATTGAATTCTTACCGGGCCGTAAAGAGCAGCTCGGCATTGAGGGAAAGCAGGAACCCACCCCACGAGTTTCCTTGAACAGTCTGCAGGAATTGACAGAAAATCTTGTAGATAGAATGGCCGCCTTGACTTCCGAGGCTCGATGAAACGGGCTGGCTGCTATGAAACTGCCCAACCTACTTAACTCAGGGGTTAGAGTATCGCTTTCATACGGCGAAAGTCATTGGTTCGAATCCAGTAGTAGGTAACTTGATTTTTCATGCATGGTTTCACTAACCAAGTACCGAGTTCCGTGTTTTCCAGCTTGCATTCGTCGTGAGCCAGAGCCAGTCCTTTGTCGATGGAAGACTCGCGGATGAAGCGGTTCATTGCTGCTGCTTTCGTTCCGATACAAATTAGATAGACCGAGCACTATACATGCCGCTATTGCTTCTATGAAATAAAGTAAATGGGGGGAAGGTCGACCCGCTTTCTACCAGGCGTGCGGAAAGCGATGAAAACCTAACTAAACTAAAGGTCCAATTTTCTGGCTGCCTTATGGTTGAAGCAATGTTCGGTGGCCCGGCGACTAGTGGATGTGGGACGTGTAACTATCCGATTCTGAAACGAACGCCGATGGTCTCATTGACCCAATTTACCGAGAGAGAATTCCGCTAACCATCGTAAGGTGATTAGGTCTGCTGGTTTTCATCGGGGCGGTCCTATGAGATGATTAGAGTGTATCTCATCACATTCCAGATCTATCAAATAATCGATTGTAAAAGAGTAATGGATACGGAGAGTTTGACTCATTGAGAGTAGGGCGCAGAAAGTCAAGTCTTGCGATACTTCTCAAGCCAGCCCTTCGTGGTGCCTGACGGAATTGTCTAAAGCTGTTCTCGGCTCTGGTAACAGAGTTCGCTCCGAAGCTGTCTTGGCTTTTTTTTTGGCCCTCACCGCCTCATGAAGACGAATGAATGGGCCGCATAGATATTCTTCTGCTAATCTTCTCGAAAGCGGCGCAGTAGTAGCATCTAGGTGTGCAAATGGTTGTAGCGGGGGCTAGGTCAGTCAGATCATCCGCAGGTGCGCTTGAATGGAAGTTATTGATCTGGAATTCTTTCCTATAGAGACCTGGCCGGCCGGGAAGAACCAGTTGATAACCCACGGCTTGCTTGCTTGCTTGCTTGCTTGCTTGCTTGACGGCCGAAGAAGCGGTTTTCATCGGCATTCTACCTGCCAAAAAGAAAGCAGAGACTTCTGATTCCGCGATTTTGGGCGAAGCGGAAGATGTTGTCAATGAATAAAGGTACAGCTTGCTCGTTGACATCTCGGAAATATTCTGCCATTGTTGGGGCTAGGTTGAGCCAACTCTCATACGAGCTCTTCAACAGAGCTAGTCCGAAAAATTGATAAACGTTAAGAACAACCCTCTTTCATGCATGTTGGAACAAAACCCTTCAATTCATCACGGCTTACAGTCTACCGGAATAACCTGCCATTATTCTATCGATTTCCATCCATATAGGAAATCCGTATCTTTTATTTATCAATTCCTCTCCATCTATGTCACCCACTACCAGTTTAATCCCGCTCCTAGTTCACTTGGTGACCTCGAATGGAGGACACTTAGTACTGAATGCTTGGTAATCCCTAGTGGAGATGACTTATGATTTCGTGCCCAATCTAGTGAACGAATAAATTAGTGGCGTTTCGAAATAATAGTCTTCTCTCCCGATCCTCGTTACTTTTACCTTTCCATTATTTCGTAATTTGTAAGGTATGGTACTTTATAGTTTTATGGTAATAAGTCATTCTATTATTATTTTGGGTTCTCTATTCTCTCTTTCTCTTGGAACTATCGTAGTGGGGTCTTAAACACATGGGCCTCATCCTTTCAGTCTCTTATTACTGCCGGGTGTACCTCCACCGTTAGCGCCTTTCCCAGTATTTTCGGAGTTAATCCTCTATCGTTTTCGTGCACTAAGCTTAGGAATATGTTTATTTGCTAATATGATGGCTGGTTATAGTTCAGTCAAGATTTCGAGTGGCTTTGCTCGGACCATGCTATCCATGAGGGGTATCTTGCTATTAGCACATCTCGCTCTTCTTTCGATCGTATTTGCATCAACTGGTTTAGAATCAGGTGTAGTTATTTTATAAGCTTATGTCCCTATAATCCCGATTCGTATTCATTTGAATGATGCAATAAACCTTCATTGACATGGAAAGAGAAACGGTTTGGTTTCGTCACCAAACCGTTCTTTTCTATATTGCAAACAAATCTGCCACGCTTAGCTTATTGGTTCGTTGCAACGCCGTCTGCCGTTACGTATCGCACCTTACATTACATGGTGGTTTCTTTTTTGGTAAATAATTTTAGTAAGTTTCATCATCATACCTTTTTGATTTGAGGCGGTCACTTTACCTACATTGGTAAATGATTTTTGTCCTTATACTCTAACCTGTACAATTATTGTATTGAAAGGTGGTATCTCACATTCTCTTAAATGCTAAGCAAAGAATAGGTTTGTAATCAAGGGAAATATGACAGATAGTCGTGGGAAATGAAGTAATAACAGAGGAATCGAGTGTTTCATAATTAATGAGAAAAATCATGTGTCACATCACATAAAAAATGGATTGTCTTTCTAACGGAATACCTCTGGAATACCTTACCTGAAGGGAAATAACGGTACTAGGAAAAGAGAGAGAGATCCTTGCCTGGGCTGCTGGGAGAGTTTCCCACCTATTTATTCTATTTACGCCCTATAATAAATAAGGGCATTCCGGAGATCGAGGCACCTTGTTGTTGTTGAAGTCCTTTGACAACAATTCTATCCACGCACTGCCTATTTGTACGCCGAATAGCTAAAAACCAACAGGCTCAAGCTGCTTTCTGCCCAACCTCTTCTTCTTCTTCTTCTTCTTCTTCCTTAAACTAAATTTAGAGATTTAAGGCGTTACGAATCAAAAAGTCAGAAAAAGATTCCGACGGCCGTAACAGCTCGCAACTACCTGGCCACCAGCTTCTAGGTTCAAAAAGTAGCGACATGAGCCCCCTAGCGTCTTTCGACGAGCTAACCAGATTTTCCTGAAGAAAAGCTAGTGAACCAAGTCCTCCTTAGGCATTAGGCCCCGAAGTCTGGAACAGCCGAGGACTGGAACCAGTAACCATCGGTATCTGGCGTATATCAAGTACTACCCTTTCCAGTGCCCTAATGATGTCTGAAAAGACAGAATAAACAGCCTTAAACTTTCAAATACTAGGTCCAAGGCCTCCATCCTGCCAAGACGACAGATTGCACAAGAAAGGGCCGAATGATTCAATATCCGACTCTTCTTTTAATATCTCAGCACGTGACGATATGTCCAGGACGCAAGTTAGCGTGAACTTTCGGCGTGGGTATTGTACTTATGCCCAACAACCAACAAAATTGAAGATCAAATAAACTACAGCAATTAATAGCAAACATATCTAGGTTGCTTGGACTGGTTCTCGAAAGAAAATAATAGGTGACCGGAGTATAGTGAACTCCGGCCGGCCTGAAGGATCCCTAAGTGGTAGATAAGACCACGAAAATATTTTAATAGTGATTTCTAATTTATGTCAACGCATAGTTTTCTCCTCTCCTCTCCTCTCCTCTCCTCTCCTCTCCAGCGGCTCTGTCGTCGCTACATGTAATTTGAAAGCAGCACTGTTTCATCTTAAGATTTATGGCTTGTTTAAAGTAATCGAAATTACCGTACACTTTATCGATTACAAACCCACACAAAGATGTCACTACGACATTGTAGTGATCTACTAGGACTTTCCTTCGTGCGTGAAAATTACTAGCTTTCTTCGCTCCTACAATGGGGGGACAACCTCTCTTTCCACTTCTTCAAGAAAAAGGAGTGCTCAACAGGAAGGAATAGGATCCCCTTCTTTTCTTTTCTTTTCTTTTCTTGCGGCACCCAATGATACGCGTTATATATCTCTTCTTTAGGGGCCTTGAAGCCCAGCTGCTTTTCAAGATACTCCCTTGGCTCTGCTGCTGTTTCGATGTACCCGCATAATACTATACTGCATCTTAATGTCATCTACCACCTTGATGGTCTTTAGTAGCGCTAGGGTTCTATTGTCGTACAGTGAGAATATAGCTCCGCTATAAGGTTCTTGAACAGGAACTCAGGATGAACCAGCGGATGACCCAATGACTCAAACAGGGTCTTCTTATACATATCTGATAGAGCTTTTGATACTGCGTGGTCTGAGAATCACTGTATACAGCGGCTTTTTCAGGAAAGCAAGCCTCTTCGCAGCAAGCATGGAAAACCACCTTATCACTCAGCAATGTGCATTGGTTGCTATCCGAGCAATTAGGGTTGGGTTTGACCAACTCTCTCTTGGAAAGCGAGAATTCTCGCCTCGTCACACTACACTATCAAGTCAAAGTTCCCAGACATGACCTTCCGGAGAAACTGGTAAATAGAATACGCGGTACGCCTGCGGCTCTCGGCGCCTCGACTGGATCCAGACCCCGCATTGGAACTTTCCTACGTAGGGAAATAACTATTTAGTTTGGGAGAGTGGTTCCCGGAATAATGATCTCTAAGAGCAAAAGTTGAGGGTTCGAATCCCATTTTCTCTTCTCTGAATTACGAGAGTGATACGAGTTGCTGTCTGCTGCTCTTGCCAACCCATTTCGTGAAATTCCCCTCTAGCTCAAGAAACGAGGTCATAGCCGAGCGGCAGGCCCGCCCTGCGTACTTCTCAACTCCTGAATAAGGAGCTCGAATCTACTGATCCGAGCATTCGCTCGTATTCTGAAAGATGTGTCGTACTAGAGGTGCCAATCAAGCAAGCGCAATCAACAACCCGTCTCCTTGGGGTTCTTGCAGAGAACAGGGTAAGGCGGCCAGAGGAGCGGAATGAAGTTTCAAGATGATGAGGTAGCCGGCTCTCGAGAAAGCGACTTCTCTCTAGCGCCGATACGATCGAAGTGGTAAACCAAAAGTGAACCTGCCAACGACACACCTTTATGTATGACATAGTTTCGACAGGACGGGATGTCTTAGATAAAGCCTAAACTCTGTAAAAAGAAGAAAGGGGGGCACGCACGCACGCACGCACGCACGCACGTATAAACAATAGCTCCTCCCGCAGCAAGCAAGCAAGCAAGCAAGCAAGCAAGCAAGCAAGCAAGCAGTGTTTGCCCATATGATACGTGTTGCATATGGAACGAGGATGGGGGCGTAGTTCAATCGGTAGAACGCATGTTTTGCAAGTATGAAGTTATCGGTTCAAGTCCGATCGTCTCCATTCGTATACAGATTGGCACATTAGATAGAAATCCAGCAGATCCCCCGCCCGGTTCCCCGGGCGACATACGTGCGGACAAAGAGCTGCCTGCCCTCACGGGCAAGCTAACCCGCCGGTTCATCCGGATGAAAACCAACCGGTTCATCCGGATGAAAACCAACCGGTTCATCAAACCCGCCAACCCCTTTTTCATCATGAAGGCCTTCATGATGATGAAAACCGCACGCAGATTATGGCCGGAATTGCCAGGGCAGGCTTGTTGCCTGCGCGCACGCACCCCTTCATGCGGAATTCATTGAAACCAGACACACACGGCACGAAGGCGAGAATTTTGATATCAGGACCAGCGAGCGTGCACTACCTCCCGACCTAACTTTTCTTTTCACTCCCGCCGGATGATGAAAACCGCTTCTTACCGCCCGCTTCTTTTCTTCGGGCACGAGTCCAGAAATGCATGCTGGTGGCGCCCGCCCTTTTGCTTGCCTGCATGAAGGCCAAGAAACTGCCATGAATATCGAGAACAGACAAGGAAGAGCAACAGAATATAAGTACGATTTACGCGCGAATTGATTTTATTTGCTATTTCAATTTCTAGCGTTTTGAGTTTGGAATGAATAATAATATATAATGAGGAAATATTAGTAGCTGTTCGTCTAGTGGGTTTTGTTTCCCTTAGTCAAAACACTCTAAGTGACATTTTCAGAGCGACTTTTAGGGCAAAAAGCGAAGCTATTTAAACAGATTTATAGCATTTTCCCAGTTCCTAGGAAGCTCTGTGGTCTGAGCCCGAGGAATGGCATGAATTACTATTACTCAGTCTGCGTTTAAGTACGTAAATGATTGCGGAATCCTTTTTCAATGGGATAGTGGAGCGTCGCGCATTGTCGTACGAATAAACAGTATAAGCCTCGCTGTGTTAAGAAATGGAACTTTAGTTGAAAGCACCGTTAGCCATTTGAGAGCATTCTCGCCTCTGAGAATAAGACGAGATAGTGAGTCGTTCCCGCTCTCCAGTCAGTGACGAATTTGGCGGCTTTTCCAGCAGCAGTGGAACGAAACATCAGTCCACACTGATCTAACCGAGCATGGTTTTCTTAGAAGGAGGGAAAGGGGGATTCCAGGAGTTAGCTGACACTTCCAAAGGAGGGGAGGAAAGCCGTAGGGAAAACTGCAGCGAAAAGAGCTCGGGTCCGCCCTATGCATGTAATAATGCTGCCCATGACTGGAGTAGCGAAATTATTGTCAAAAAGAGCAAGCAGAGCTCTTCTTTTCTTTTCTTTCCGCGCTGGCTGAGATGGATGATAATCCTTTGGCCCTGCCTTTCCTTTCACGGTTGTCTTGCCGCTGGGTGTCCTGGCAGAACCTTGCCATTCCACTCGTGGTAGGTGGTGAAATCTCTGTCTAAATCATCGAAGAAAAGTCGAGTCGATTTTTTCGTGCGTGCTGCATCGGTAAAAAACCCCCTAGGAATATGTCGTCTATTTGCCTGCCAACAAAACGATTACACTTCAGTCATACCTTTCAGTTCAGTGTTGCTCGAACTATGCTATCCATGATGGGTAGCACATCCTGCTCTTCTGTATCCACATCAATCGGTCCAGAACCAGGTGTAGCTATTTGAAAAGTTTATGTCCTTAATCTTTCAAGGAGAAAAATATGGCTGCTTTGCCCTCAACAGATCCATCGACTCCATTACTTGAGAGGGCTAACAGCCAGCCAGCCAGCCAGCAGTGGGCTTATAGTTTAATTGGTTGAAACGTACCGCTCATAACGGTAATATTGTAGGTTCGAGCCCTACTAAGCCTATTTACTTGCCATACCTAACTCGCCAGTCTTTCACTACTTTGCTGCGCCCAGCAAGCAAATTCCGTTCTCTGAGCTTTGCTTCTCTTCCTTGGTTACCACTGTATGGAGTATAGCCAAGCGGTAAGGCATCGGTTTTTGATACCGACACGCAAAGGTTCGAATCCTTTTACTCCAGGATCCTAAGGCGGCATTCAAAGCATTGCTCATTCATAGCCTTCTTGTCTGAGTCATTCTTCTCACTCGGCTTGGAAGGCATCGCCGCCTTTCATCGGCAACGCCGCATGCCTCGCTCTTCTTTCTTGGAGAAACGTTGCCTTTACGGAACGGATACTTCTTGCATGCATTAAGCCATGCGAAGAAGGAATGAGTGCAACCAAGTGCTACCATGTGCAAGGACTAGGCGAAGCGATGGACCCCGCACAGACAGTTAAACAAACGCCTTCAGCGATGAACCGCAGGCAGTGAGATACCAAAGATATGATCTATTGAGCAAGATCCAAGATCGACTGAGCCTGGAGTGATGGGATCTGAAAAACCAACCTATAGAGATAGGCCCAAGGTCTGACTTGGCTAGCTGTTCTGAAAGAAATAGGTGCGGAAAATCTAATTTGGTAATGTTTCAATGGAAATCCAACTAGATAGTGGCGAAGCTACGTCATTTTACTCTGATGCGTATCCTAACATACATACATACATAATAGTACCATGTACGGCATCGGTACTGATACCGATGGTTCTTTTGAATTATATGCCGCCTGTTCTACTCCAACATCCTCGAGATCTGGAAAGCAGAGTATTATGGATGAGGAAGAACCCTGGCAATAGACATGTATGGACTTGGAGAGAGGCCTATTCTAGGTCGTCTCGACTATTCCGGTGATAAAACAAGGTAAAGAGACCCGCAACCTCTTCGTACCAAGCCAGGTAATCAGGAGAAAAGGGATTCGAACCCTTAACCTTTGGTTTTGGAGACCATTGTTCTACCATTGGAACTATTCTCCTGAAATTAAATAATTACTTACGAGCCGGCCGGTTACTTTGCCTTTATTCCTTGGCGTTGAACCGTGCGGCTTCATCAAGCAAGCAAGCAAGCAAGCAAGCAAGCAAGAAGGCGGTTCATGCGGAAGAAGCGGTTCATCGTGCTTGCTTCATGTGGATTTCTAGGCCTTCATGCGGTGATATACAACGGCAGCAAGCAAGCAAGCAAGCAAGCAAGCATGAAGGCCGATATCGTCGTTCTTTGGCTTGTGCCTGCCTTTTGGCCGGCTTCATCCGGCCGGGCCGGGCCGGGCCGGGCCGGGCCGCCGCCCCTATTTATTTGATGAATCCCGTCCCGCAGTTTATGCTAAGACAGTGTGCGAGGGGCGCATATAGTCAGCTGCTCACAACCAACCTACTTTCGTCTTGAAATGCCTTCTTAAGGCACTTTCCTCTCACTAGGTGAAAAGAAAGGAGTTTGCAGAAACGAATTGGAAAGGACCTCAAAGAAAGCAGCAAACCAATGGTACGCTAATTTACTTGGTCCTATCGATTTCTCACGTTAATAATAACCAAACGTGAAGTGGCCCGGTTAAGGTAGGGTTGTAGCGCCTGAAATTGCCTACCTCTATGTATGAAGAAGATAATGAACCAAATGTCATCTAGCAGCGCCATACCACTTAAATGAGATTAAGGTTTGGCTCCGACACTCCAACATGCCGACCGAGAATTCCCGGAGAACAACACCGTTCTATGAAACATTCAAGGAAGGTTTGTGTGCACCGAAGGGGACTTGAACCTCTAACCACCTGGTTCGAAGCCAGGTACTCTATCCGATTGAGCTATCGGTGCTGCCTGCTGCTTTCAGAACACGCTTTCCCTGTCTATCTTTGGTAGGCGATTTGCTGGTTTCTGGAGCACCGCTTGTTTAGCAGGTGGATCCAGAGTGCCAAAGAAAAGAAGAGCGGTTTTCCGCTTCTTCCGCCGGCCGCAGGTCAGCCTCTGAGGGCGCATCCCGGGCTTGTCCACGTCAACGCTATAGGTGACTTGTTCAGGAGGCAGCTTTTCTTTTCGGGCTGGTCCTCGTGGATGGTTCTCTAACCTTCCACACACTGTTAAGGAATGACCTAGTCATGTAATAGGGTCTCTTAAAGGAAATTATGCGGGTAGGTACTTGCAGCTCATAGAGGGCACGCACGCACGCACGCACGCACGCACGCACGCACGGGTGTTGAGACTTCGCCAGCCCAGCCCAGCCCAGCCCAGCCCAGCCAACATGGGTGCTGCTTTCGCGCTCCTATGCAGCAGCAGAAAGCCATTCTGTTAATGAAAGCGGCGAGTCATGCCACGATGAACCGCTTCATCGAAAAGCGTTAGTGAAAAGTACAGCGCGCAGCCGGAATATTATTATTATTCGTTACTCATTTCATGACTGAAGCGCCAGCCAAAAAAACAAAACAAACAAAAAACTAGCACCTTTGAAAACAAAAGTGGTAGGGCCAGGAAGCCACCTGGCAATAGGAAAGTGCACGAATCGAGATCCGGCCTCTCCTCATTACGAAGAACCGGCAGATTCAGGTAGCTTGCCGGCCAAGTGAAGTGGTAGCTTGCCTAAGGCAGGTTCCTGTTCTTACAAGGGGTCTTCCGGGCTTCTGACAATGAATTTTCGAGGATTCTAGGGATAACATTGTTGAGCGAACACTGGACGTTGACATTTATAGGAAGGTACTACTTTGGGCGATCTTCAACAAAGTTGTGCTAATAGGCCTTCAAGCAAGTAGGAACCTGTATGTCGATAAGGTTTGTGCCTTGTTTAGGGATAGGTATCCGCTCTTGAAAATCACCGGCCCGCCCCTTCCACCCATCATAGTGCCCCCTCGTCCGTTACTTTACCTCAGTGCTCTCCTGCCCGCGTAACATTATGAAAGGGTTGAGAACAGCAACGGCGACGGTATAGCAAGAGAAAGCTAGAGAGAAAGGGCTATGGGAATGTGAAGGACTCCCTTCGTTGAAAAAGAAAGTGTCGATTGTCTATTCTTTAGGCACTCGCGGGAGACTAATCTCTCCTAGAGAACACGTGTGGGAAGTATTCGTTTCTAATAATCCCAAAGTCTTTAAGGTTTTGACCATTTTGTGTAACCATTAGGATGCTCCGAAAACACTGGAGTACAGGAAGGAAACACTGGTGTCAAAGCATTCTTTGGGAACCACATCCTGTTCTTCCTAGATGGATGATTTGCCCCGTTTGATGCCGTCGTGTGAAAGTTGTTTTCATGATTTAGGAATTCAACTGATTTTAGGTAATCCATCTTTATGTGGCACGACATGAAAGGTGCTATGAAAAACACGTAACCGACCGAATTACGTGAAATGGATAAATCAATCTGGTTAGGGCATTCTTTAGAACTTACTTCAGGAAGAATCATCCAGGGCTGCGGTTGCGGTTTCTTCTTTCTTGTATTCATAACTTTTTTCTATTGCTTTTTCGGCGAAAAGGCAAGCAAGTTTTACCTGACTTAACTGAAAAGCCTAGAAGTGTTTGTAATGCACAGCATCCTTAGCTCAGTCGGATAGAGCAACAACCTTCTAAGTTGAAGGTCACAGGTTCAAGTCCTGTAGGATGCGGAAAGTGCACATTAGATTATATACCTACGGAATGCTTTGCCCTTGTTCAGGGCGGGCTAGCGGGTTCTTCCTTTCAACCGAACCTGCATCATGCTTCGGTCACTTTTCGCTATATTGGTATATGGGATTACTTGCCCCTTTTCACTTCTTTTTAAACAGCCATGATTATAAAGAACCAATCTCACTACGATTTTTATGAAACGAAGAAAGACTTTTTCTTACGGATCTGGTCAAATATTTGACATTTTCCATGATTTCCTCTCTTTCAGGTATTCAGGGAATTCTCTCAAATAGAAGGAATATTACTATTATGCCGACGCTAATTGAGTTAATGTTATTGGCTGTCAATTTGAACTCTCCGGTATTTTCTGTCTATTCGGATGATATGATGGGTTAATCACTCACTTTACTAGTGTTAACGGTGGCAGTTGCGGAATTCGCAATTGGGCTGGCCATTCCGGTGGTAACTTCTCGAATTCGCGGGACCATTGCCGTGGAATTTCCTAATCGCATGAAAGGTCGAGCACCATTAAACTCATTGCACTTCGTTTTTCCTTCTTGAATACGAAGTATACTTTGGCATTAAGGGAGGAGATACGATTCGAATCTCTCTTTTGAAAGCGGATTTACTGAAATCAAACGCTTTTTTCATTCGGCCACTTCCCGCTTCGACTTTCCGAGCCAAGATTAGGGTTTATTTTGATATATGAACCCGGGCATATACGGGCTTTATGAGGTTTTTTCATAAAACGAAATACTCCCGATAGAAAAGTAGGGTCCCATTCACCTTATTCGCTTGCACCACCGGCTTGCTAGAGGCTCTACCGTTTCCGAAGTAATAACTTTTAATATATTAAGAAGAACAAAATAGAATCACCATGGCTAATACTTACTCTTTTACAGTCTGTCAGACTTTAAACGGCTTCTTTTCTTTTCTTTTCTTTTCTTTCGGGCCTCGCCCAAGAAAGAAAGCCGGATCAAGCCAGTTATAGGCTATAAACGTAACAATTGTTATTTGGATTTTCTTATTTACACGCCTGAAGTATCAGGCAACTGTTTGAGGTCCCACGCAGCAGCAGCACGGTCTCGCTGATTTGTTTAGTCGAACGAAAAGGTGTCGCAAAAGAGTTTGATGAGGTCCAATGGCCTCGTATATTTTGCTTATTCAACACTCACTGGAAGATCCTGCTACGCTACCGAGGCTGTGGGCATTGCTAATTCTTTGCCTCTTTGGAGTTCCCCTTCTTGCTTGCTTGCTTGCTTGCTTGCTTGCTTGCTTGCTTGCGCGGGCGGAAGAATGGGCACATGTCATTACAGCAGCGGAAGTGAAACCGGAGACCTGGCGGGAGATTACACCCATTACTGCAAACACTACTAACGAAAAGGTTGGGCAAGAAGACTCAACGATGAAGCGGCACAAAATAACGTAACGAGGGCTACGAGCAGTACAACAGCTACAGGCTGTATACATTCTAACCATCCATAGTGTTGGAAGCAAAAACGACGACTATCTCAATTATTGGGGGGAAAGGGGGTATATTTTATTTTGCAAAAAGGGGATCACGGCAAACAAAGAATCTGAGTCAAGAGTCAGTGTTGCTTGCTGTCACGAAGGGCATGGAGGATGTTGATCATTGCGTTGATGGAGATTCCGGCCGGAGAAAGCGGTGTCGTGGATTGTAGTCTAAGTTGGTTAAACTGCCTGCCTGCGTGCGCACTTGGATTTTTTAAATGACATCGAGATACAGAAACCCCCGCCCGACCGCATGAACCGCTTCATCGAAAACCCTTCATTTTCATGCTGCGTGAGATAAGCAATTTACGGCTCAACCTCCCATGACGAGTATGATTACTACGTAGACACCGCTATAGACACTTCACAAAGTACAGAAATTGATGACGATGTACTAGAGCTTGATCCGTAGGATCGCTATGATTTAGACTTTGAGGAGGATGACGGATTAGTGAACCAAAAAGAAAGAGTTGTTGAACAAAAGGCTAGATTGAAAAAAATCAGAAAAGAAAACCCTAAATGTTCCGCAAATACGTCCAAAGCGTATGCTTTGTTTTGGAAGAAACGAATGTTACTATGCAGAATGCGGGCCTAGCGAATATAACGAGCGAAAACTACTTTTTTATTTTGCAGATTTTAGTCCCGCAGGACAGGATTTGGCCAAACCAAAGTTGTGTCATTCTGAAAGGATGATTTGTTGTAGCACATGTCGTCTTTTTCATGGCTAATCTGCGGCGTGTTTTTCATAGTAGGGTCACGAGAGAGACTGTAAAGCCGAGAAACCCCTGTAGAACAGGGAACCAGCGGTACGACCGAATATAATGTTAGCGCTATTTTCCCACTGAAAACGATTTCTATACTCATTAAGAGGGCAACTTCCGTATCTATAACATCATTGGCAGGGAACCCGGTAGCCAATCATACCATCTAAAACGAACGATCTAGAAGAAATTTGGTAGATTCAAATATATGGTTTAATCATCTACAGTCCAATCAGAATGACAGAGCCAGGGAAGTCTTCGCTAGGTTTCTTCCGCCGCGCGCGCGCGCCGGGAATCCGCTTACCCTTATCGAACCTGCAACAAGTTCAATCTAAGACATGCTCAAATCAACGATTGGCCTATTTTGTTTGTCAAATCGATTCTGGATCAATTGGCGAAAGGTCTTTGAGGAATAATAGTCCGATCGTTGATTTCCTCAGCAGAGCCGCCGTTCTTGAACAACAAGACTAAAGCAGCCATTCGACCAACAGGAACGGACTGCAAGGAAGCAACAAAAACAACAGGTTGTAGAGAACCCACGCCAGCTGTTGAGAAGCTGCGAGAACAGCCAAGAAGCCACCAACAGATAGAAATAGAGGGCGAGATCTATCGATACGAGGACCACCAACTGCTACGTTAGCTTAGCTGGAACCTGCATACTTATCATCAATTCCCGTGACATCACTCCTGTACCCCTTGTGACTAACGTTTACGGATTAACCTGCTTGCTGTTTCTTCAAGCACCATGAATGAAGGTGCCGGCTTTTTCTGGGATAGAACTACTGCAATCTGGGTAAGGTATACCTTCTACAAGAACTACAAGAAGGTAGCTCTTCTGTTAGGAGGAATACACAGCTCACTGTAGGTCTTTGGGGAATTTACAGGTCTATCGCTCTTGCAGCAAATTCAATCTAAGACTGGCACTGAAGAGGCCAAAGGGGAACTAAGGCTAACGTCAACGATTCCTTTTTAGTTTAGTGCGATGGAAAAAAAAACAATCTCTTGGTGGAGCCCTTATCCGTATTGAAATGTGAATCATATTGCTTATTCTATTATTCATACTCTTCAGGAAATTACTGTTTTAAACAATATTTTCGGATCGGAAATGAAACCTGTTGATAATCTCTCGCTCGGTTAGTTACTGCCTCTCGCCAATAACTAACCGGGAGCGGAACGGCCATCGGCAAGGCGGATCATCATCTTACGTCTTGGGCGTGGGCGGGGGCGGACCCCGCCCCGACGTATACATTCCATTACCTGAAGAGAAAAACACTACAGAAGCCATTTATTCACCATTTATTCAATAGTAACGTGCGGTGCCTTCACTTATCCAACCATTCATTAAGCCCCCATCCTGGTACAACCTATTTGTTTTCCAAACCAAAGACGTTGCGTGCAATTGTAGGAGTAATATATGCAGAATTCAATATAGCCCTGGTCATCATATTTCACTTTGCCTTCCCTGCACTTTTCTTAAAGCCGCTCCATGAGAAATAAGTCTCCCCTTCTGTGTTGGCTGAAGTGATGATAATTACTTTGAACTCTCAAAGATGCGCAAGAGTCTCAGAATTCTCTTTCAATTACGGAAGTTCCTTTGACAAGAAAGTTGTGGCCATTGAGAAATGGAATTCAATAGAGTTTCTTCATATTTCGACTAGGTAATAGGGGGAGATAATCATACTGAGTTTCTCCAAAAGTTTGTACATAATGTGCCCTCACAAAACGCTCTATGCTAAGTGAGTGACGTACGCTTTTCTCTCTGACTCTTAGCTTAGTAAAGATTTGTTAAATTAAAACAATTTTTTGGTCAAAGCTCCACTTCACGTCTTTATGCGTTTTTAACCACGAGGATTCTCTGTAGCTAATTTGACACTTTCAAGTGAGTTGGAGGGTGCCCCTAGAACTAAAATGGTTTTACACAATCTAAAAACTTCCAGAACATGGGTATAATCAGATTTTGATGGGAAATCTTAGCATAATACGTTTCTGTAATGAAAACGGAGTATACTTGGAGTGAACGTAGGCAAGCTGTGTGTCTTTTCGTGCAGAAACTAAGGTAGAAATGGAAGCACTTTTTGCTATTCGCCTCACGAGCGGGCTCTTATCACTCCGCTCGCGTAGTGAACGGAACGGAAGGGCGTTAAAGAAAAGAAACGTTAGCCGCCCGCTCTTCCATTTCCTAAAAACCCTCAATATGACTAATTGTGTTAGTAGCGGCACTAAATATTTGAATAGGAGAGAAGAGCTAACGTGCTCAGCAACCGCCCGCCCGTTTAATAATTTATTCATTTTTTGAGCAGGTATATTGTCATAATCTGTCTCGATTTGACGGCATCTTGCTATTGAAATATTTAGTTATCCAACCTAATATAATATTAAAAACTAGAATTAGAGAACATCAAATAGATCAAATTATTATATATGATAAAAAGAAACTGAAAACACCGCTATTATATATACGGGACTCTCTAAAACTATTACCTTCGTTGAAATCTCTAGCTGAGACAATGCGTCCAGAGCTGAGTAGTAAAGGTTCAATTCCGCATAAAGAATCGAACAAGTTAAATATTAGAGATAAACAATATGAATTAATAAAGTATCTAAAACAGGATATAATGATATTAGCTGGAGTGCTTAAGCAAAGTATAAGAAAAATACTGCTTGCTTGCTGGGATCGGTTTAGTATAGATATAACGAAATGTCTGACAGTGTCGTCGATGGCAATGAAGATCTATCGTACTCACTACTATCCAAAAGCATATCCAATATACAGGCCTGATGCTAACAAAGCATCATTTATTCGACGAGCGAGGTTGGGTTGGTGGCCACACTGATGTATACAAGCCGTATGGTAAGGAAATGTATTATTATGACGTGAACTCGTTATACCCTTACGTAATGACAAAGCCTATGCCAGGGGGAAAACCTGTATGGAGACTTGTCAGGCAGCGATATGGAGCATCTATTTGGCTGCTTTGTGGAAGCGAATGCCCTGATACAATTAAAATACCATTACTACCCTATAAAGATCCTTACATTACAAGGGAACATATTTCCTACAGGGACGTTTACAGGCGTCTACTTTACGGAAGAGTTAAAATATGCTATAAGATTGGGTTACAAAGTAGAAGTTAAGCATGGGTATTTATTTGAAAGGAAAGAAACTTTTATTGAATTTGTAAGCGAGATATATAAAGAGAGGCAGGAAGCAAAAAAGAGAGGCGACATGGTGACGTCATCTCTGCACAAATTGACAATGAACTCTCTGTACGGAAGGTTTGGTATAAAACCAGAAATGAATATAACAGAGATCTGTGATCAAGAAAGACTTGACAAGATAATGTCAATATATCCATATGGTATAGCTGAAGCTATAAATAATACGCATTATATATTGACTTATACAACACAAATGCAGCAGAAACTGAGAAATGAGGATTGTAAAGACGATTCATTTAGATCGATGATTCATTGGATGGACTCACGGAACGCCGGCTCTTCCTCAGCTGTACAGATGTCGGCAGCAATAACAGCATATGCTCGAATACACATGTATCCCTATATTTCCCGGGTTCCTACTATACCGATACAGACTCTGTAGTACTAGACAAACCGTTGCCTCCGGAGTTAGTATCTTCGAGTTGGGTAAATTTAAGCTTGAATATAAAAAAGTAATAGAGGGTTATTTCTTAGCACCTAAATGTTATGCATTTAAAATTGAGGATGGTGATATGGTAAGATACAAAGGTGCAGCCAAGAAATTGGTAAATTTTAAGCGAGGAACAATATCAAAACCTTGAACGAGTACAAACCTTCTAACAGCTAACTTTCATATAAATTGGAAAGATCTCAGTCAGCATTTACCGCAAAGAAATGATGCTTAATGTGGGTATTGATCCCTCTCTCAAGCAAGCAAGAGATAATTGGTATTCAAGGATGGGCTGTGGGTAGATACAAACCCTAAAAAGAAAGGTTGAAGAACCAACCCGTCCCGTGGCTTCACCTAATAAAGTAGCAGCTGTAGAACCTACGCCGCAGAAGCGCAAGAAGAGGAAAGCTACGAGTCGTGAAGAAGTGTTACAACGTCGTGAAAAGAAGATGTTACAAGAGAAAATACAGAAGCTCGAAGAAAATGTATTGAGCGATTAAAACGCACGACAATCGAAGAAATGTTACAGCTTGAGCTTCCAAAGTTCTTCGAAAAGCTACAGAAAAAAGAATAACTTCAATTATATAAAATGGTCAAAAACAAAGAAGAAGATCTTTGGAAGACAACCCATAAAGAAGAGGATAATGGTCTAAAACAGCAAGCAGCAGTTCACGGAATGTACTGGTGGCATAGTCGCTGCACAGGCCAACAACGACATCAAAGTTACATCGAAAAAAAAGGATCAAGCTACTGCCTGCGAAGAACGCCGACTCGCAGCATTATGCTACTCCAACAACATCGAAGATAAGTGAAGAATATAATATAAGTAAGGGCACTCCTCCTTGACTTGATAAATAAGTTGCAGAGAGGAAGGAAGGAACAGGATTGAAACATGCCTCAAAATCTATTCATCATTTCCTAGGCAGAAATCAACGATTGGGCGTTTACCCATCCATCCTAACGGCCGGCAGATTAGACTCTTTAAAGCAATGCTTTATAATAGATAGAGCTGCTGCATTGTTTCTTCTTTAACAACTTTATTAGTTGCGGGAGGTTGATAGAATAATTGTTCTTGTCTGCTTGCGTAGACGACATATTGAAAAGGATTGGACCCTCTAGCCGTAACCGTTAAGACAGGTGCTGCTCTCCCAGCAAGCAGAGTTGGTGGGCGGGATCTCGCTGCATCGAAAGATCAGTCTAATGCGAAGACCGCCCGCCAAAACAAAAACAAAATTGCATGATGCAGCTACTCGGCAGGCAAAAATGTCTGCATCGACACTACGTGAAGAACGGGTTCAGCGTGCGTGGGAAGAACCGCAGCAGAGTGAAGCAGGATTGAACTCTTCATCCAATGCCATTTCCTAGGCAGAAATCAACGATTGAACCTGAGACGTTTACCCATCCATCCTCTAAAAGATTAGACTGCGGCTTTCAATATTAATTTATAGAATAGCATAGAAATGAAAAAAACTCTGCACTGTGGGCTTCATTGTCGCAGCAGATTCGGCATGCTGATGTAGCGGGGAGGACTCTCTTTCACCATTACTGCCTGCCTGCGCGAAAGGAAAGCAGCTAATCTCAGAATTTTTTTGAGGTGGTGGTAGTGTTCGGCGGCGAAGAAAGTGGTTCATGGTGATATTCTTATTCATCATTTATAAAAGGATCATCCATAAGAGGATTATCATATGCAGTATAACTATGTAACCGGGCGGAGAAGGCAGTTGAAGCTAGATTTTCATCTGTCGCTGCTTCTTTCTGTCGTCGAAGAACGGCGACTTCCCCTACGAGATAGGTCTGTATCAGTTTGTGTTTCGGCATCAGTTGGCCTTTCTTCAGTTTGTGTTTCGACATGTTTTGATCAACGGGAGGTACAAGAACCTCATCAGCACTGTCAGTGGTAAGAAGATTTGTATTTTCCACGTAAACCTGTTGGGAGGTATAATATCACTGTCACTCTCACTACTATTGGTTAATAGCGATGGACGATTTATGACTGAAACTGAATAACTTTCAGGCAGGATATAGAACAGTATGCATTCCGTTGTTTCTAATAGTAGTTATTGGAGGTATATCAGATGCAGTAAGATAGGAATTAATTTGTAAATAAATTTCAGTGAGTGTCTGAAATACCCAATAATGATGATTCCCTGCTATTAAAAGATAATAATCTTTCCACCCACAATAGTGTTAATTTCGCTTTCTGAAGGCCTGGTATCTAGCCGCATACCACGCTGAATGCGCTCATGTACCAATCTTATACAAATTCAATAAAGAAAACCTTTCAGGTTGCTTGCTGTAAAGGATACTGAATTGACATGTAGAATTCGTTGCTGTTATGAAGCAGATAATCTAATGCATACGACGCGCTTTCCATTATTCTACCTGTTGAATTTACAGAGTCTATTTCGTTTAAAGCGGTAAATTAAGTCTGTTATGTGGAGGTCTCAGCCAATTATATAGATATAAGAAGGGATTGGATTCACCTATTATGCTACTAGCAGACGGGCTACTGTCACTGCTACCTCCACCACTACTACCGCCAAAGATATAGGTTATTACACATATATTTATAGTAGTGAGTACCACTCCCCAAAAAGACTTATTTTTATACATTGGTTCTTTATTTGTAGCGTCACCCGATTCTCCTAAGACCTGCGCAAGCAACATTTCCCGAGCGAGACCTGCGCAAGCAACATTTTCCGAGCGAGACCTGCCTGCGATTCTACTCCTTCTCTAGCAGAACCTGTTGATATTTTAACTGATTCCGAAGAATAATAATTTAGCTCTCTGTCGTCCTTCACTACACGCTCAGCCGAGAATCTTCTCTCGCAGCAAGCAAGCAAGCAAGCAAGCAAGCAAGCAAGCAAGCACTTGAACTACTATCAGCCGTAGTTTTAGAGCCTTCTTCCGGTACATGCTTAGGCTGCACACTAGCCCCACCATTTTCGGTTGGTTGCTGAGGAAGAAGAAGGTTGCGTGCTGACCGCAGAACCAACCTCGAGATGCTTCTATATCTTCTCCGGCTGAAGACATAAAACATTCTAAAACATACCTATAACATCTATTTGATCTTTTATTAATGGAAGATCTATCACGCCTATAAGGTACCATGTTAGACCACCTAACAGTAAGACTTGCGCATTCGCATATAACTTCTTTTTTGTTTGTAATAGTTCCATTCTTTTTTACACTCACCAGTGATAGAATCATACTAGTTATCCCACTTATTCCCAATAGATAGAATAATTGATTACTGTCACCAGCTATAAACTTGTTTGTTGCCTTCTGGTCTAAAAAGAATTACCATTATATAACCTAAAAGATGCATACAAACAGCTGTTGTCCAAGTTGAGAGCAAATGATATCTTAAATCTATTAATAATTTTTTTGGATCGACCGATCCTGTCAGCATATGTAATCTTTTTGATAAACAAATTTAAAGACTTATATATCAAATACTTATAAACTCCATCATAAAATGATGATATTCTTTTTAGTACTTTATATTTCTTCTTATTCCTTGACAAAAAAGCTTCGTAATTCATGTTGCCTGAAGTCAGTCGTAGACCCTGCCGCCGGACTGCAGGTCTGGTTTCAACGAACTTTCAGGCTCTAAAAGATACATTGAATCACGGTTTAGTTTACAAAGCAGCACTGCTTTGGTCTCTGCGGCCGGCGGAAGAAGCGTTGAAGGATTGCTTTGATTCATTGTCTGCAGACAGGCCTGGATGCAAGCAACAATTGTGAGCTGACAGGAAGAAATAGGTGATCTCCCAGCTGCTGCTTTTGATTGTGTATTTGATTGTGTACTTGATGAAGGCCTTTTTTGCTGCTGTTTATAACCCTTTCTTTGTTTCTTCGACCCACTCATCAATATATCTTCCTGCTCTGCACCTTCCAGCTGGGTAGAGTGCTTTTTATATGTCGTTTTCGGGCGGGCCTTACTCAACCGCATTCTTAGCGATAGTAAATATCAATAGGCTCGGTCAAATAACCACCACTCAAAGTAACTGTTTCACATTCTTTCTATTCTTTCTATTTTATAACCCAAAGTACTAGCAGAACAACCATTGGTAAGTTCAACTTGACAGGTAAGAGATTTCTAATATTGTATAAACATCGAACATAGAGTCTTTTTTTCTTAAAAAATCCTCCTTCCTGCAGAACAAATAACTGGTTGTTCATCCATGTTTGGATTCTCCATAAGTTTTACTAACTCTTTATCAATTAACAATTCCAAAATGTAACATCCCAAAACATTAAACATTTTTTATCTAAATTGTTTTCAATAATATTATTCTATTCCTCATTAAAACCACCTTCACAACAAGTACTAAAAGTTAGTTCACAACAAGTACTAGAAGGCTCAATCCTGTTCTTTTTTATTAGAAAATCAGTTTATCTATAAGCGTTGCGGCCTTTATTTATTTTCTTATATTAGCGGTTCTGGCTGGGGTAATAAACTGGCATAGCGAAGTGCCGACCTATCGTGGCATCGTCGGCATTCATTATTAATCTGGCTTCTATTTGGCCAAGAATGGGCGTGATAGCAGAATAAGAGGAAAACACTACAAAAGCCATTTATCCAATAGTAACGTGCGGTGCCTCCACTGGTTAACATCCAATCCAACCTAAAAGTAAGCAATCGGCCAAAGGCAACCGAAACATTCTTTAGTAAATTAGTCAAGAACTTAAACTCCGTACTGCGGAAGTGTTAAGGAAAAGTGGGGCCAGTGATGACACAAAAACTGGTCCTGTAGCGGCCACTCCTCCTAATTTGTTGAGGATACTTCACGGAATAGCATAGATTGATAAGGGATACCATTCTAATACAATATAAGCCAGAGTGAACATCGGATTCGCAGGCATATAATTGTCGGAGTATCCCAAGACATTAGGTGCATAGAAGAGCCGGATGGAGAAGAAAATGGCAAATGCTACCCGACCCACCAAATCCTTGGCGTAAAGATAGAGATGAAAAGCAATTTTATCCACAGAAGAATTTATGCCCAATGGATTGTTGAATCCGTATTAATATAACGCAGCCGGATAGATAGGACTAGCGCCTGCAATTACGAAAAGGAGTGAGTGATAAGGACTGGAGAAACGATTTAGGGTGGCATTGTCTACGGAGAAACCACCCCAAAGCCGAGTGACTATGGTATCTCCTACTATAAATACGACACTAGCTGAGCTGGTAGTTACTATAGCTCCCCGAAAGCTCATTTAACCCCGGAAGAGTACATGGCCTGTGAAAGCGGTAACGATCGTTGATAGAAGGGTGACAACTCCGAGACACCGAATGAATTCTCTGAGACTGATATAGCTTCCATGATACGGACCGCAGAAAATATAGATATGAACTGCAGTGAAGAACATACTGGCCCCATTGGCATACATGTAACAAAGCAACCAGCCTCCCTTCACATCTCTCATAATGTGTTCTACGCTGTTGAGAGCCAGATCGACATGAGGTGTATAATACATAGCTGAAAAGACGCCGATAATGATCTAAATGACTGGACGAAGACCGGCTAACAAACCAAACCCCCACCGATGACTTATATTGCTCAGAATTAGATGATCTATCGAATGCTAGTTAAGTATAGAAAATAAAGGCTATTTAAGAATTGGAAGTCACCTGGCCATGATAGTAATAGTAGTATTCGGTTCATTCTGTGTTTTTCCTTCTGCGTGCGGCCCCGAAAAGCGTTCATCATGCATCTGCCTTGATGGGGCCTGACTCTTCAGTGTCGGTTACTCCCAGTCCAGAGCGCCCTTTTTCCATTCATGAAGAGATCCAATGGTCGGAATCCGTACAAACACCATCATAGACCGAAATCCAAACCAACCAATCTTGTTCGAGGATACTGCCCGGGGAAACGAGAGGGTCACTTCCGAATCGAAGATAATAAATGAAGGGGAGACCGAATAAGGTCATGTATCAAAACGACTTCTGACATCACCAAGTAGGTCAGAACCGCGTTCGTGAGCTGACAATTTATCCGGATAGGCCGAACCTTTCAAAGCAAATGCGAAAAAAGCACCAATTGGGATCAGGGAAGGTAGCAAACTGATGACTAGGTAGAAAGAAATAGGGGCAAATTCGAAAATGAGAAGAAAAGTCTTTACGGAAAAGAATGGCATTCTTTAGAACTTACTTCAGGAAGAATCATCCAGGGCTGCGGTTGCGGTTTCTTCTTTCTTGTATTCATAACTTTTTTCTATTGCTTTTTCGGCGAAAAGGCAAGCAAGTTTTACCTGACTTAACTGAAAAGCCATTTTCCTCTCTGCAAACTCCAGGAGAGAGTGGACTTCAGGAAATCACAAAGTGGGTCCCCAAGGAGGAAAGGAGGAGGGAACTTGTGAGGAAGTTTCCACCCTCCTTTCGGCCTCTGGGGTTAAACAAGACCCAGATAAAGTCAAGTTAGAGAGCCGTGTAATGGGCGACTATTCCGCACGGTTCGGAGAGCACAACTACGATCACTTCTCCTCGGCAGAAGCTTGACTCTATCTTTGAGCGCGGTAGAATGAAGACGTGTAGAAGTCAAAGTCTCTGGGATTATTGCACGTAAATCTGTCCACGAACCTATGTAAACAGGGTTAAAAGCGGTGGATAGCCTAGTCCCTATAGGTCGTGGTCAACGGGAACTGATAATCGGCGACCGACAAACTGGAAAGACTGCTATAGCTATTGATACCATTCTGAACTAGAAACCAATCAACGCATAGGGCACCTTCGATAGTGAAAAATTGTTTCGCGTGTACGTAGTGATTGGATAAAAACGTTCAACCGTGGCATAATCGGTTAAGATTCCCCCGGAAGCCGGTGCTCTGGAATATCTCATTATTGTTGTAGTCACGGCTTCGGATTCTGCTCTCCTGTAATTCCCGGCACTACATCCTGGTCGTGCTACGGGAGAGTCTTCTAGAGATCATGGAATGCACGCATTAATCATCTATGACGATCCCAGTAAGTAATCAGTGGCATATTGATAAATGTCATTATCGCCACGTTGACTACTAGGTTGTGAGGTTTCCCTCGGAGATGTCTTCTATTCATATCTCTGTTCATCGGAAAGAGCCGCCAAAAGGTTAGACTAGACTGGTGTAGGTAGCTCGATTGCTTCACTCGTCATTGAAATATAAGCTGGAGACGTTTCTGTTTATACTCTTATCAATGTCATTCTCATTACAGATGGATAAATCCTCCCGGAAACTGAACCTCTCTATCGCGGAGTTTGGCTCGTTATTAACGTAGGATTACTCGTTAGTTGTGTTGGGTCTGCCGCTTAGCCGAAAGCTATGAAAGCACTTCGTGGCACCTTAAAATTGGAGCCGGCATAACATCGTGAAGTTGCCGCTTCTGCGTAATTTGGGTCAGACCTCGATCCCGCTATTTAGTATTCGCCATATTGCGGCGCTAGGCTTACCGAGGTACTTAAATAACTATAATATCCCCTGATCCCTATCGAATGACAGATTGTAGTTATCCTCGCGGCGGTCAATGGGTTCCCGGACTAGATCCCTTTGACATAGATCGCTTAATATGAGAAGGAACTCCCCGACAAAATCAAACCACACATACTTGAGGGTATCAAGGAGTAAAAGCTATTGAGTGAAGAGGTGTAGAAAAATCCGGCTACGTTCCGCTAAAAAATTGCCAGTTCTCTATCATCAGTAACAACTGGTTCAGTCTAGTTCAAGAGATGGGGAAGGAGGCCCCCTCACGTAATTACTAAGGAGACCCTCCCTTTTGTTTGTAGGAGCGTTAGGCGGGTGAGCGGATAACGGCGGGAATTGAACAAGCCGATAGATCACCGCCACCTAACCTATAGGTGGTTTGCGGGAATTGGCCCAGTTACCTCCTATAGAAATGCTTTGTTTGTTTGTCTTTTGGTAGGGACAGTCATTACGCGTAGCTTCGTTGGACACAACGACTGGCAACGGTTGATTTCGGCCGGCAGCTTCGGGGAAAGGTTTGAACCCATGGCTATGGCAATCTATTTTCTGGCTTCTTTTTTTCTAAAATAAATTCCGATTCGCTAGAGAGAGATCAATTGCTTGCTTGCTTGCGGGGTGGAGTAAATGGCCAACTCGTCAGGCTCATGACCTGAAGACTGCGGGTTCAAACCCTGCCCCCGCACTACATGTTGTCAACAGTAAAAAAGCAAATGAAGATTATTGTATAATAATCCATGCTTAAGAATGGGAAACTAACGTGACTATTCATATTGTCAATTCGTTATCATTCGTGTTGTCAATGAGACGGTGACATTCCAATGAAGCGGTTTTCATCATCATGAAGGCCTTCATGCATGCATGAAGAACCTGTTTGGTTTGATGAACATGCCGGTTCATCATGCTTGCTGTTTAAAATACTCGTTAGGTGGTTCCGCTTTTCTTTTGGGGAAGGCGTGCGTTTCAGGCTTGCAGGGAAAAGTGCCATTTCCGAGTTCAAAGATTGCTGCTTTAAAGTGGAAAGAAAAGTGCAAAGCATCTTCTTGCCAGTGATTCATCAAGATTGCCGCCGGCTCGGTTTAAAGTGAAAAGAAAAGTGCTGCTTTGCTTTGCTTTGCTGGATTCGCAGATTATGGCCAGAAGATGATATTGCCTTCTTGCATGATCCTTCTGAATTTTACCAACGGAATTTCGAAATTCCAGCATTCAATTCTTTCCGCAATCTGAGCCGCATTAAAGATTATCGTATAATAATCCATGAATATTCAGGCCTTCTTGAAAGTTCAAAAGAAGAACTTTGGTAGCCATTTATATTACACTTTTTA
>NW_028230462.1:115000-185000 GCF_043228905.1 Azolla caroliniana
CAAGCAAGAATGGTTCAATACGGCGTCTAACAGGCAAATCAAGAATTTCACTTCGAATCCTGGACTTTAGCACCTTGCTGTTTATGGTGTTTCATGATCAGTATCGGAAACGAATGGAGAAGCGGTAGAACGTGCGGAACCGCATATTGGATTATTCTAGTGCGGCATGAAGCTGCTGGCGCCGAGTCGGCCGGATGAAAGCCGTTAGCGATGCTCCGCTTGTTCCCTGGCACGGGCGGCGCGCGAAGGCAACTTCCGCGTCGTAAGCACCGAGTTCGGTTTGTCGAGCAACTCAAGTGAGGCGAACCTAAAAAGGGAAGGAAGGGAGAAGGTCGTAAAGGTGGCCTCGTTATCTGTATCAGAGGTCAGAATAAATGAGTGCGGGAGAACCTGCCGTCCTCTACTTCCGATTTTGGTTATCTCACGAGCGAGCCAACGGTTCCCCGGGGGTTCTCGGAAACAAGAACGCGTTGGCGGGTCCTGGAGTGCCCGTCAAGAGCGCACGCGCATACCCCGCGGGGTAACTATTACGACCAGCACCCTCCGCATTTCGGCACAGTGGAACGTGTAACCGGCCCGAGGTTTCGTTTCAACTTACACTTGTTTCATGTTGGGATGGGTAGACCAACTGCCTGCCCGCAAGGGACAAACTAAATCCTCAGGTCGGGTGGGATGGCACTACTGGCAAATACTGTCTGGCAAAGACGCAGGCGCGAAGCGTGGTAGGCCCGCTAGCGTTTTTTTTGCTTGCCGAAAGCATACAAGAAAAGCCGGGTATATACGGGAACCGACTCCTTGTTGTTTTTGCAACCATAGGAACTGCCATGAATGCAGGAGACTGCCCTAGGTATAAAGCACCGAGGAAAAGAAACAGATTGGATAAGACATGCCCATAGTCATAAACAGCTTAGAAAGATTATAGACCGAATTGCACGAGGACATCGCAACTCTTTAAAATAACAACGAAGAGTTGTTCCCGCAGGTGCTCCTCAATCTGTCGTAGAATACACTACCCGATCTTTCGGGTGGCCTAGAAATCCTGAAAGATCTAGAAGTCTCTTCGGTTGTGGAACTGATTATTGGATTTTAGGATTTCTTCATTCCGATTGTATTTGCAATAGGATTCATCTCCCTTACATTGATTATAGTAGCCAAGACTCTTTCATGTACAAACCGTTTCGTGTAAAGATGGCTATTTTCTACGAACTACAAAGATATAGGTACTCTACACTCAATCTTTGGTGTCACGGCTGGAGTAATGGGCACACGCCTCTTAGTACTAATCTGTATGGAATCAGCATAACCCGGCCATTAAATTCCTGGTGGAAATCATTAACCTTATAATGTGTTAATAATCGCTTACGCTTCTTTAACGACATCCCTTCCGGTTACGCTGGCGATGACAGGTGGATTCGGTAACCGGTTCGTTCTGATTCTTACAGGTGCACCTGACACGGCATTTCTATGATTAAATAATATTCTATTTCGGTTGTCGTCATCTTTGCTGTTGCTTTCATCAAGTTTAGCCTCAGTAGAGGTGGGTAGTGGCACTGGGTGGACGGTTAAAAAGGCCGTGCCCTGTGGAGACATAGGGAACAGTAATTCCGCTCGATGCAGGAACGTCCTCGCTACAGAAAAAAAGGCTAAGCCGGGCCGCAGGCCTTCAACAAAATCCAAACTGCTATATGCAAAAACCTTTCCCACAAGGGGACAACCTGCCTGGGAGGGCGAATCTTCCCTCCCATCAGAGACTCAATGCGGAATATCTATCACTCTGCGGATAGCTTGTGGGTGTGAGCTGCTTCAGCAGGCAGCATCGTGCTCTAAGACGCGAGTACAACCTGAGTCTCCCTATTGCTTGCCCAAGGCAAATACAATCTACAGATCCTTTACTACGTCAGGAAGATGCTTAATGTAAGGTCTGTCAATGCGGCGCATAAGATCATGGGAGTGTATCAGATCGAAAGATGCTAGCTTTTTCTTATATTTGGTCAATATCCATACTTGATTAGTAAGCATTTCTATTGCGAGGGAGTTCGTAAAGCCAGCCCATCAGGTATTAAAAGATCCAAAGCAGCAGCTCTCAATAGGGCACAAGTGCTACATCCGTAAAGATTCAAGGGGTGCTACTCTTCTAGAGACTTGTGTCAATCTCGGAGGTATGGCCGCTGACCTTGATCGGCTTACCGGCTTTATAGAGGCAGAGAGACCTCATACAGGAAGGGCAGAAAACAAGGCGCTTCCCGAACCGAAGAAGAAGAAGCGGTTGGCCGAATTGGCCTTTATCAGGGGCTATGGGACGAAGGCCACATATTCTTACTCAGCCGCCCGCCCTTCATGCTGAAGCCGCTTCTTTTCTTTTCTTTCTTGCGCGCCCTTATTGATTCAAGACTGTCTACAGTGGGACAGTGCTTGGTACAAGTTAGCTCTTCTAAAGCGATTCGTATAAAATCACTAGAGCTGAAGCTCCGGTCAAGGGCCATCCGCCATAAGAATAATCGGGAAAAGTTCGAGTAGACCTGAGGGATTCTCTAAAGGAAAGGCTTCATGACAGGATGATAGATAAAGGTACAGTCCGATCCATACAGAGACATATGGCGTATAGCATTAGGCAAACACAACCTGAGGCTATTTAACATATGTGCTATCCCCCTCTGAGTAGTATAACCAGTCATTCCGGAGGAGCTGTTGATTTAGCCACTTCTAGTCTCTACCTATCAGGTGTTTTCTTTATTTTAGGTTTCATTAATTTTATAACCATTATCCTTAACACGCGCGGACCCGGAATGACCATGCATAGATTATCCCTATCCGTTCGGTTCGTTTCAGTGACAGCATTCCTACCTTTACCACCTCCTCTCGTACCGGCGGGTGCAATTACCATGTCATCAACCGATTGAAACTCTAATATCATCTCTTCTGACCCTGCTGGAGGAGGGGACCCTATCTTATACTAGCATCCTTCTCGGCTCCCCGGTTATCTAGAGGTTCATACTTTTATTCCGTCAGGACTTGGTATCATTAGTTATATCGTCTCCACTCTCCCCAGAAAACCTGTCTTCGGTTATTCAGGCACGGTGTATGCCATGATCAGTATTGGAGTTCCTGGATTTACTGCTCGGGCTTATTATACGTCTACTGTAGGCTCAGACGTGGATACACGTGCCTACTTCACGGCGGCCATCATGATTATTGTCGTGCTTATTGGAATCAAGGTTCCTAGTCGGATTGCCATCATGTGGGGAGGCTCAATATAATACAAAACACTCATGTCATTTGCAGTAGGGTCTACTTTTCCGTTTACTATAGGAGGACTTACTGGTATAGTCTCGGCTAATTTCGGGATAGACGTTGCTCTATATGATACTTATCACGTGGCTGCATATTCCTATCATGCATTTCTTACGGGAGCTGTTTCTGCTTTATTCGTAGGGTTCTACTACCGGATAGGTAAAATGCCTGGTCTTTAATACCTAGAGACTTCGGGTTAAATTTATCTTTGGATTACTTTCCTTGGAGCGAATCTGACTCTCTCTCTCACGCATCTCCCAGGTCCTTCGGGCATGCCATGTTGCATCCCTGATTATCCAGATGCTTACGTCGGACGGAATGCCTCAAGTAGTTTCGGCCCTTATGTTCTCGTACCGGGGATCCCTCGTTCTTTTGTAGTAGTTTTCAAAACTTCGAGCAGTGGGAACAAGTGTGCTCTAAGTCCTCGGGCTGGTGAATAGAATTCAACCACATTCGAATGGATGGTATAAAGCCCTCCAGCTTTTCATACTTTTGGAGAACTTTCAGCTATCAGGGAAACCAGTCTTAAGCAACCGGAACCACCGAATGGAACATGCCTGATTCCTATTTTTCGCCGCTTGTAACCTTGCCCTTAGCTGTCAGTTCTGGTTACGCAAATCACTTTGGCGTTCAGCCGCGTACCATCATCGGGTCCTCCCCAATGATAAGCTTGGTGCTTGACCGGCAGAGAAAAGTGGTCCGCATCCGCAAAAGACGAGCAGATCCTGCAGCGAAGAGAACTTGAACTTTTACGCATAATGAAGAACAAAGGAAAGATACCAGAATACCGAAACAAACTACTACAAATAGAAGGACAATCCATTCCGTATTAGCTTTCTCGTTCGCTACTTCGTCTTCAACTGTTCCATAGAATTAGAACAGAAACGACGTCCAACTTGCTGCATGTGTTAGGCATATTGCTAGCGTTCATTCCGGGCCAAGATCAAGCCCAGTTCTTTAGTCAATCCCTGCCATACGAGGGAGGCAGGTTGATGATCTCTTAGTAAGTTATTAGCCAAAGCTAATAACCGTAAGCGGAACGGCCACTGACAAGGCGGATCATCCTACATTCCGGATACTTTCCCGGCCGGTGCAACGGCCGAAGATGCGGAAGATAAGGGCCGGGATCCTGATAGGCCAAAGCTGCTTGCTTTTCGGAAATACTTCTTATTGTAGTTACAGTTTTGTCTGGCGGCAAGGGTCAATAGCGAAAGAGCGCTTGAAGTGCCATGGCTTTCCCTTGGCTGTTGGTGAGAATACTCCCGCCCGTCATTCGCCGCTGTCGGTCGTTGCGACGACTACGGAAAAAGAAAAGTCCAATAATTGATCAAAAGGCTACTAATACGAATTGAAATAGCCTCAAAATGATGCCATCGTTTCCGCTAGAGAAATCAACGATATGACCTACAGAAGTTTACCCCCAATCGACCTGCGGCCTGGATGTCGTAAGATATTGGCTAGCAGTGGTTTGGTTTGCAGCATCATTTATGCATTCATTGTGGCTGAAGAAGCGGTCTACTATAAGATCCAGCAGTGAGTTGGGCTAAGCCGTGATCCCCTTTTTGCAAAATAAAATATACCCCCTTTCCCCCCAATAATTGAGATAGTCGTCGTTTTTGCTTCCAACACTATGGATGGTTAGAATGTATACAGCCTGTAGCTGTTGTACTGCTCGTAGCCCTCGTTACGTTATTTTGTGCCGCTTCATCGTTGAGTCTTCTTGCCCAACCTTTTCGTTAGTAGTGTTTGCAGTAATGGGTGTAATCTCCCGCCAGGTCTCCGGTTTCACTTCCGCTGCTGTAATGACATGTGCCCATTCTTCCGCCCGCGCAAGCAAGCAAGCAAGCAAGCAAGCAAGCAAGCAAGCAAGAAGGGGAACTCCAAAGAGGCAAAGAATTAGCAATGCCCACAGCCTCGGTAGCGTAGCAGGATCTTCCAGTGAGTGTTGAATAAGCAAAATATACGAGGCCATTGGACCTCATCAAACTCTTTTGCGACACCTTTTCGTTCGACTAAACAAATCAGCGAGACCGTGCTGCTGCTGCGTGGGACCTCAAACAGTTGCCTGATACTTCAGGCGTGTAAATAAGAAAATCCAAATAACAATTGTTACGTTTATAGCCTATAACTGGCTTGATCCGGCTTTCTTTCTTGGGCGAGGCCCGAAAGAAAAGAAAAGAAAAGAAAAGAAGCCGTTTAAAGTCTGACAGACTGTAAAAGAGTAAGTATTAGCCATGGTGATTCTATTTTGTTCTTCTTAATATATTAAAAGTTATTACTTCGGAAACGGTAGAGCCTCTAGCAAGCCGGTGGTGCAAGCGAATAAGGTGAATGGGACCCTACTTTTCTATCGGGAGTATTTCGTTTTATGAAAAAACCTCATAAAGCCCGTATATGCCCGGGTTCATATATCAAAATAAACCCTAATCTTGGCTCGGAAAGTCGAAGCGGGAAGTGGCCGAATGAAAAAAGCGTTTGATTTCAGTAAATCCGCTTTCAAAAGAGAGATTCGAATCGTATCTCCTCCCTTAATGCCAAAGTATACTTCGTATTCAAGAAGGAAAAACGAAGTGCAATGAGTTTAATGGTGCTCGACCTTTCATGCGATTAGGAAATTCCACGGCAATGGTCCCGCGAATTCGAGAAGTTACCACCGGAATGGCCAGCCCAATTGCGAATTCCGCAACTGCCACCGTTAACACTAGTAAAGTGAGTGATTAACCCATCATATCATCCGAATAGACAGAAAATACCGGAGAGTTCAAATTGACAGCCAATAACATTAACTCAATTAGCGTCGGCATAATAGTAATATTCCTTCTATTTGAGAGAATTCCCTGAATACCTGAAAGAGAGGAAATCATGGAAAATGTCAAATATTTGACCAGATCCGTAAGAAAAAGTCTTTCTTCGTTTCATAAAAATCGTAGTGAGATTGGTTCTTTATAATCATGGCTGTTTAAAAAGAAGTGAAAAGGGGCAAGTAATCCCATATACCAATATAGCGAAAAGTGACCGAAGCATGATGCAGGTTCGGTTGAAAGGAAGAACCCGCTAGCCCGCCCTGAACAAGGGCAAAGCATTCCGTAGGTATATAATCTAATGTGCACTTTCCGCATCCTACAGGACTTGAACCTGTGACCTTCAACTTAGAAGGTTGTTGCTCTATCCGACTGAGCTAAGGATGCTGTGCATTACAAACACTTCTAGGCTTTTCAGTTAAGTCAGGTAAAACTTGCTTGCCTTTTCGCCGAAAAAGCAATAGAAAAAAGTTATGAATACAAGAAAGAAGAAACCGCAACCGCAGCCCTGGATGATTCTTCCTGAAGTAAGTTCTAAAGAATGCCCTAACCAGATTGATTTATCCATTTCACGTAATTCGGTCGGTTACGTGTTTTTCATAGCACCTTTCATGTCGTGCCACATAAAGATGGATTACCTAAAATCAGTTGAATTCCTAAATCATGAAAACAACTTTCACACGACGGCATCAAACGGGGCAAATCATCCATCTAGGAAGAACAGGATGTGGTTCCCAAAGAATGCTTTGACACCAGTGTTTCCTTCCTGTACTCCAGTGTTTTCGGAGCATCCTAATGGTTACACAAAATGGTCAAAACCTTAAAGACTTTGGGATTATTAGAAACGAATACTTCCCACACGTGTTCTCTAGGAGAGATTAGTCTCCCGCGAGTGCCTAAAGAATAGACAATCGACACTTTCTTTTTCAACGAAGGGAGTCCTTCACATTCCCATAGCCCTTTCTCTCTAGCTTTCTCTTGCTATACCGTCGCCGTTGCTGTTCTCAACCCTTTCATAATGTTACGCGGGCAGGAGAGCACTGAGGTAAAGTAACGGACGAGGGGGCACTATGATGGGTGGAAGGGGCGGGCCGGTGATTTTCAAGAGCGGATACCTATCCCTAAACAAGGCACAAACCTTATCGACATACAGGTTCCTACTTGCTTGAAGGCCTATTAGCACAACTTTGTTGAAGATCGCCCAAAGTAGTACCTTCCTATAAATGTCAACGTCCAGTGTTCGCTCAACAATGTTATCCCTAGAATCCTCGAAAATTCATTGTCAGAAGCCCGGAAGACCCCTTGTAAGAACAGGAACCTGCCTTAGGCAAGCTACCACTTCACTTGGCCGGCAAGCTACCTGAATCTGCCGGTTCTTCGTAATGAGGAGAGGCCGGATCTCGATTCGTGCACTTTCCTATTGCCAGGTGGCTTCCTGGCCCTACCACTTTTGTTTTCAAAGGTGCTAGTTTTTTGTTTGTTTTGTTTTTTTGGCTGGCGCTTCAGTCATGAAATGAGTAACGAATAATAATAATATTCCGGCTGCGCGCTGTACTTTTCACTAACGCTTTTCGATGAAGCGGTTCATCGTGGCATGACTCGCCGCTTTCATTAACAGAATGGCTTTCTGCTGCTGCATAGGAGCGCGAAAGCAGCACCCATGTTGGCTGGGCTGGGCTGGGCTGGGCTGGGCTGGCGAAGTCTCAACACCCGTGCGTGCGTGCGTGCGTGCGTGCGTGCGTGCGTGCCCTCTATGAGCTGCAAGTACCTACCCGCATAATTTCCTTTAAGAGACCCTATTACATGACTAGGTCATTCCTTAACAGTGTGTGGAAGGTTAGAGAACCATCCACGAGGACCAGCCCGAAAAGAAAAGCTGCCTCCTGAACAAGTCACCTATAGCGTTGACGTGGACAAGCCCGGGATGCGCCCTCAGAGGCTGACCTGCGGCCGGCGGAAGAAGCGGAAAACCGCTCTTCTTTTCTTTGGCACTCTGGATCCACCTGCTAAACAAGCGGTGCTCCAGAAACCAGCAAATCGCCTACCAAAGATAGACAGGGAAAGCGTGTTCTGAAAGCAGCAGGCAGCACCGATAGCTCAATCGGATAGAGTACCTGGCTTCGAACCAGGTGGTTAGAGGTTCAAGTCCCCTTCGGTGCACACAAACCTTCCTTGAATGTTTCATAGAACGGTGTTGTTCTCCGGGAATTCTCGGTCGGCATGTTGGAGTGTCGGAGCCAAACCTTAATCTCATTTAAGTGGTATGGCGCTGCTAGATGACATTTGGTTCATTATCTTCTTCATACATAGAGGTAGGCAATTTCAGGCGCTACAACCCTACCTTAACCGGGCCACTTCACGTTTGGTTATTATTAACGTGAGAAATCGATAGGACCAAGTAAATTAGCGTACCATTGGTTTGCTGCTTTCTTTGAGGTCCTTTCCAATTCGTTTCTGCAAACTCCTTTCTTTTCACCTAGTGAGAGGAAAGTGCCTTAAGAAGGCATTTCAAGACGAAAGTAGGTTGGTTGTGAGCAGCTGACTATATGCGCCCCTCGCACACTGTCTTAGCATAAACTGCGGGACGGGATTCATCAAATAAATAGGGGCGGCGGCCCGGCCCGGCCCGGCCCGGCCCGGCCGGATGAAGCCGGCCAAAAGGCAGGCACAAGCCAAAGAACGACGATATCGGCCTTCATGCTTGCTTGCTTGCTTGCTTGCTTGCTGCCGTTGTATATCACCGCATGAAGGCCTAGAAATCCACATGAAGCAAGCACGATGAACCGCTTCTTCCGCATGAACCGCCTTCTTGCTTGCTTGCTTGCTTGCTTGCTTGCTTGATGAAGCCGCACGGTTCAACGCCAAGGAATAAAGGCAAAGTAACCGGCCGGCTCGTAAGTAATTATTTAATTTCAGGAGAATAGTTCCAATGGTAGAACAATGGTCTCCAAAACCAAAGGTTAAGGGTTCGAATCCCTTTTCTCCTGATTACCTGGCTTGGTACGAAGAGGTTGCGGGTCTCTTTACCTTGTTTTATCACCGGAATAGTCGAGACGACCTAGAATAGGCCTCTCTCCAAGTCCATACATGTCTATTGCCAGGGTTCTTCCTCATCCATAATACTCTGCTTTCCAGATCTCGAGGATGTTGGAGTAGAACAGGCGGCATATAATTCAAAAGAACCATCGGTATCAGTACCGATGCCGTACATGGTACTATTATGTATGTATGTATGTTAGGATACGCATCAGAGTAAAATGACGTAGCTTCGCCACTATCTAGTTGGATTTCCATTGAAACATTACCAAATTAGATTTTCCGCACCTATTTCTTTCAGAACAGCTAGCCAAGTCAGACCTTGGGCCTATCTCTATAGGTTGGTTTTTCAGATCCCATCACTCCAGGCTCAGTCGATCTTGGATCTTGCTCAATAGATCATATCTTTGGTATCTCACTGCCTGCGGTTCATCGCTGAAGGCGTTTGTTTAACTGTCTGTGCGGGGTCCATCGCTTCGCCTAGTCCTTGCACATGGTAGCACTTGGTTGCACTCATTCCTTCTTCGCATGGCTTAATGCATGCAAGAAGTATCCGTTCCGTAAAGGCAACGTTTCTCCAAGAAAGAAGAGCGAGGCATGCGGCGTTGCCGATGAAAGGCGGCGATGCCTTCCAAGCCGAGTGAGAAGAATGACTCAGACAAGAAGGCTATGAATGAGCAATGCTTTGAATGCCGCCTTAGGATCCTGGAGTAAAAGGATTCGAACCTTTGCGTGTCGGTATCAAAAACCGATGCCTTACCGCTTGGCTATACTCCATACAGTGGTAACCAAGGAAGAGAAGCAAAGCTCAGAGAACGGAATTTGCTTGCTGGGCGCAGCAAAGTAGTGAAAGACTGGCGAGTTAGGTATGGCAAGTAAATAGGCTTAGTAGGGCTCGAACCTACAATATTACCGTTATGAGCGGTACGTTTCAACCAATTAAACTATAAGCCCACTGCTGGCTGGCTGGCTGGCTGTTAGCCCTCTCAAGTAATGGAGTCGATGGATCTGTTGAGGGCAAAGCAGCCATATTTTTCTCCTTGAAAGATTAAGGACATAAACTTTTCAAATAGCTACACCTGGTTCTGGACCGATTGATGTGGATACAGAAGAGCAGGATGTGCTACCCATCATGGATAGCATAGTTCGAGCAACACTGAACTGAAAGGTATGACTGAAGTGTAATCGTTTTGTTGGCAGGCAAATAGACGACATATTCCTAGGGGGTTTTTTACCGATGCAGCACGCACGAAAAAATCGACTCGACTTTTCTTCGATGATTTAGACAGAGATTTCACCACCTACCACGAGTGGAATGGCAAGGTTCTGCCAGGACACCCAGCGGCAAGACAACCGTGAAAGGAAAGGCAGGGCCAAAGGATTATCATCCATCTCAGCCAGCGCGGAAAGAAAAGAAAAGAAGAGCTCTGCTTGCTCTTTTTGACAATAATTTCGCTACTCCAGTCATGGGCAGCATTATTACATGCATAGGGCGGACCCGAGCTCTTTTCGCTGCAGTTTTCCCTACGGCTTTCCTCCCCTCCTTTGGAAGTGTCAGCTAACTCCTGGAATCCCCCTTTCCCTCCTTCTAAGAAAACCATGCTCGGTTAGATCAGTGTGGACTGATGTTTCGTTCCACTGCTGCTGGAAAAGCCGCCAAATTCGTCACTGACTGGAGAGCGGGAACGACTCACTATCTCGTCTTATTCTCAGAGGCGAGAATGCTCTCAAATGGCTAACGGTGCTTTCAACTAAAGTTCCATTTCTTAACACAGCGAGGCTTATACTGTTTATTCGTACGACAATGCGCGACGCTCCACTATCCCATTGAAAAAGGATTCCGCAATCATTTACGTACTTAAACGCAGACTGAGTAATAGTAATTCATGCCATTCCTCGGGCTCAGACCACAGAGCTTCCTAGGAACTGGGAAAATGCTATAAATCTGTTTAAATAGCTTCGCTTTTTGCCCTAAAAGTCGCTCTGAAAATGTCACTTAGAGTGTTTTGACTAAGGGAAACAAAACCCACTAGACGAACAGCTACTAATATTTCCTCATTATATATTATTATTCATTCCAAACTCAAAACGCTAGAAATTGAAATAGCAAATAAAATCAATTCGCGCGTAAATCGTACTTATATTCTGTTGCTCTTCCTTGTCTGTTCTCGATATTCATGGCAGTTTCTTGGCCTTCATGCAGGCAAGCAAAAGGGCGGGCGCCACCAGCATGCATTTCTGGACTCGTGCCCGAAGAAAAGAAGCGGGCGGTAAGAAGCGGTTTTCATCATCCGGCGGGAGTGAAAAGAAAAGTTAGGTCGGGAGGTAGTGCACGCTCGCTGGTCCTGATATCAAAATTCTCGCCTTCGTGCCGTGTGTGTCTGGTTTCAATGAATTCCGCATGAAGGGGTGCGTGCGCGCAGGCAACAAGCCTGCCCTGGCAATTCCGGCCATAATCTGCGTGCGGTTTTCATCATCATGAAGGCCTTCATGATGAAAAAGGGGTTGGCGGGTTTGATGAACCGGTTGGTTTTCATCCGGATGAACCGGTTGGTTTTCATCCGGATGAACCGGCGGGTTAGCTTGCCCGTGAGGGCAGGCAGCTCTTTGTCCGCACGTATGTCGCCCGGGGAACCGGGCGGGGGATCTGCTGGATTTCTATCTAATGTGCCAATCTGTATACGAATGGAGACGATCGGACTTGAACCGATAACTTCATACTTGCAAAACATGCGTTCTACCGATTGAACTACGCCCCCATCCTCGTTCCATATGCAACACGTATCATATGGGCAAACACTGCTTGCTTGCTTGCTTGCTTGCTTGCTTGCTTGCTTGCTTGCTGCGGGAGGAGCTATTGTTTATACGTGCGTGCGTGCGTGCGTGCGTGCGTGCCCCCCTTTCTTCTTTTTACAGAGTTTAGGCTTTATCTAAGACATCCCGTCCTGTCGAAACTATGTCATACATAAAGGTGTGTCGTTGGCAGGTTCACTTTTGGTTTACCACTTCGATCGTATCGGCGCTAGAGAGAAGTCGCTTTCTCGAGAGCCGGCTACCTCATCATCTTGAAACTTCATTCCGCTCCTCTGGCCGCCTTACCCTGTTCTCTGCAAGAACCCCAAGGAGACGGGTTGTTGATTGCGCTTGCTTGATTGGCACCTCTAGTACGACACATCTTTCAGAATACGAGCGAATGCTCGGATCAGTAGATTCGAGCTCCTTATTCAGGAGTTGAGAAGTACGCAGGGCGGGCCTGCCGCTCGGCTATGACCTCGTTTCTTGAGCTAGAGGGGAATTTCACGAAATGGGTTGGCAAGAGCAGCAGACAGCAACTCGTATCACTCTCGTAATTCAGAGAAGAGAAAATGGGATTCGAACCCTCAACTTTTGCTCTTAGAGATCATTATTCCGGGAACCACTCTCCCAAACTAAATAGTTATTTCCCTACGTAGGAAAGTTCCAATGCGGGGTCTGGATCCAGTCGAGGCGCCGAGAGCCGCAGGCGTACCGCGTATTCTATTTACCAGTTTCTCCGGAAGGTCATGTCTGGGAACTTTGACTTGATAGTGTAGTGTGACGAGGCGAGAATTCTCGCTTTCCAAGAGAGAGTTGGTCAAACCCAACCCTAATTGCTCGGATAGCAACCAATGCACATTGCTGAGTGATAAGGTGGTTTTCCATGCTTGCTGCGAAGAGGCTTGCTTTCCTGAAAAAGCCGCTGTATACAGTGATTCTCAGACCACGCAGTATCAAAAGCTCTATCAGATATGTATAAGAAGACCCTGTTTGAGTCATTGGGTCATCCGCTGGTTCATCCTGAGTTCCTGTTCAAGAACCTTATAGCGGAGCTATATTCTCACTGTACGACAATAGAACCCTAGCGCTACTAAAGACCATCAAGGTGGTAGATGACATTAAGATGCAGTATAGTATTATGCGGGTACATCGAAACAGCAGCAGAGCCAAGGGAGTATCTTGAAAAGCAGCTGGGCTTCAAGGCCCCTAAAGAAGAGATATATAACGCGTATCATTGGGTGCCGCAAGAAAAGAAAAGAAAAGAAAAGAAGGGGATCCTATTCCTTCCTGTTGAGCACTCCTTTTTCTTGAAGAAGTGGAAAGAGAGGTTGTCCCCCCATTGTAGGAGCGAAGAAAGCTAGTAATTTTCACGCACGAAGGAAAGTCCTAGTAGATCACTACAATGTCGTAGTGACATCTTTGTGTGGGTTTGTAATCGATAAAGTGTACGGTAATTTCGATTACTTTAAACAAGCCATAAATCTTAAGATGAAACAGTGCTGCTTTCAAATTACATGTAGCGACGACAGAGCCGCTGGAGAGGAGAGGAGAGGAGAGGAGAGGAGAGGAGAAAACTATGCGTTGACATAAATTAGAAATCACTATTAAAATATTTTCGTGGTCTTATCTACCACTTAGGGATCCTTCAGGCCGGCCGGAGTTCACTATACTCCGGTCACCTATTATTTTCTTTCGAGAACCAGTCCAAGCAACCTAGATATGTTTGCTATTAATTGCTGTAGTTTATTTGATCTTCAATTTTGTTGGTTGTTGGGCATAAGTACAATACCCACGCCGAAAGTTCACGCTAACTTGCGTCCTGGACATATCGTCACGTGCTGAGATATTAAAAGAAGAGTCGGATATTGAATCATTCGGCCCTTTCTTGTGCAATCTGTCGTCTTGGCAGGATGGAGGCCTTGGACCTAGTATTTGAAAGTTTAAGGCTGTTTATTCTGTCTTTTCAGACATCATTAGGGCACTGGAAAGGGTAGTACTTGATATACGCCAGATACCGATGGTTACTGGTTCCAGTCCTCGGCTGTTCCAGACTTCGGGGCCTAATGCCTAAGGAGGACTTGGTTCACTAGCTTTTCTTCAGGAAAATCTGGTTAGCTCGTCGAAAGACGCTAGGGGGCTCATGTCGCTACTTTTTGAACCTAGAAGCTGGTGGCCAGGTAGTTGCGAGCTGTTACGGCCGTCGGAATCTTTTTCTGACTTTTTGATTCGTAACGCCTTAAATCTCTAAATTTAGTTTAAGGAAGAAGAAGAAGAAGAAGAAGAAGAGGTTGGGCAGAAAGCAGCTTGAGCCTGTTGGTTTTTAGCTATTCGGCGTACAAATAGGCAGTGCGTGGATAGAATTGTTGTCAAAGGACTTCAACAACAACAAGGTGCCTCGATCTCCGGAATGCCCTTATTTATTATAGGGCGTAAATAGAATAAATAGGTGGGAAACTCTCCCAGCAGCCCAGGCAAGGATCTCTCTCTCTTTTCCTAGTACCGTTATTTCCCTTCAGGTAAGGTATTCCAGAGGTATTCCGTTAGAAAGACAATCCATTTTTTATGTGATGTGACACATGATTTTTCTCATTAATTATGAAACACTCGATTCCTCTGTTATTACTTCATTTCCCACGACTATCTGTCATATTTCCCTTGATTACAAACCTATTCTTTGCTTAGCATTTAAGAGAATGTGAGATACCACCTTTCAATACAATAATTGTACAGGTTAGAGTATAAGGACAAAAATCATTTACCAATGTAGGTAAAGTGACCGCCTCAAATCAAAAAGGTATGATGATGAAACTTACTAAAATTATTTACCAAAAAAGAAACCACCATGTAATGTAAGGTGCGATACGTAACGGCAGACGGCGTTGCAACGAACCAATAAGCTAAGCGTGGCAGATTTGTTTGCAATATAGAAAAGAACGGTTTGGTGACGAAACCAAACCGTTTCTCTTTCCATGTCAATGAAGGTTTATTGCATCATTCAAATGAATACGAATCGGGATTATAGGGACATAAGCTTATAAAATAACTACACCTGATTCTAAACCAGTTGATGCAAATACGATCGAAAGAAGAGCGAGATGTGCTAATAGCAAGATACCCCTCATGGATAGCATGGTCCGAGCAAAGCCACTCGAAATCTTGACTGAACTATAACCAGCCATCATATTAGCAAATAAACATATTCCTAAGCTTAGTGCACGAAAACGATAGAGGATTAACTCCGAAAATACTGGGAAAGGCGCTAACGGTGGAGGTACACCCGGCAGTAATAAGAGACTGAAAGGATGAGGCCCATGTGTTTAAGACCCCACTACGATAGTTCCAAGAGAAAGAGAGAATAGAGAACCCAAAATAATAATAGAATGACTTATTACCATAAAACTATAAAGTACCATACCTTACAAATTACGAAATAATGGAAAGGTAAAAGTAACGAGGATCGGGAGAGAAGACTATTATTTCGAAACGCCACTAATTTATTCGTTCACTAGATTGGGCACGAAATCATAAGTCATCTCCACTAGGGATTACCAAGCATTCAGTACTAAGTGTCCTCCATTCGAGGTCACCAAGTGAACTAGGAGCGGGATTAAACTGGTAGTGGGTGACATAGATGGAGAGGAATTGATAAATAAAAGATACGGATTTCCTATATGGATGGAAATCGATAGAATAATGGCAGGTTATTCCGGTAGACTGTAAGCCGTGATGAATTGAAGGGTTTTGTTCCAACATGCATGAAAGAGGGTTGTTCTTAACGTTTATCAATTTTTCGGACTAGCTCTGTTGAAGAGCTCGTATGAGAGTTGGCTCAACCTAGCCCCAACAATGGCAGAATATTTCCGAGATGTCAACGAGCAAGCTGTACCTTTATTCATTGACAACATCTTCCGCTTCGCCCAAAATCGCGGAATCAGAAGTCTCTGCTTTCTTTTTGGCAGGTAGAATGCCGATGAAAACCGCTTCTTCGGCCGTCAAGCAAGCAAGCAAGCAAGCAAGCAAGCAAGCCGTGGGTTATCAACTGGTTCTTCCCGGCCGGCCAGGTCTCTATAGGAAAGAATTCCAGATCAATAACTTCCATTCAAGCGCACCTGCGGATGATCTGACTGACCTAGCCCCCGCTACAACCATTTGCACACCTAGATGCTACTACTGCGCCGCTTTCGAGAAGATTAGCAGAAGAATATCTATGCGGCCCATTCATTCGTCTTCATGAGGCGGTGAGGGCCAAAAAAAAAGCCAAGACAGCTTCGGAGCGAACTCTGTTACCAGAGCCGAGAACAGCTTTAGACAATTCCGTCAGGCACCACGAAGGGCTGGCTTGAGAAGTATCGCAAGACTTGACTTTCTGCGCCCTACTCTCAATGAGTCAAACTCTCCGTATCCATTACTCTTTTACAATCGATTATTTGATAGATCTGGAATGTGATGAGATACACTCTAATCATCTCATAGGACCGCCCCGATGAAAACCAGCAGACCTAATCACCTTACGATGGTTAGCGGAATTCTCTCTCGGTAAATTGGGTCAATGAGACCATCGGCGTTCGTTTCAGAATCGGATAGTTACACGTCCCACATCCACTAGTCGCCGGGCCACCGAACATTGCTTCAACCATAAGGCAGCCAGAAAATTGGACCTTTAGTTTAGTTAGGTTTTCATCGCTTTCCGCACGCCTGGTAGAAAGCGGGTCGACCTTCCCCCCATTTACTTTATTTCATAGAAGCAATAGCGGCATGTATAGTGCTCGGTCTATCTAATTTGTATCGGAACGAAAGCAGCAGCAATGAACCGCTTCATCCGCGAGTCTTCCATCGACAAAGGACTGGCTCTGGCTCACGACGAATGCAAGCTGGAAAACACGGAACTCGGTACTTGGTTAGTGAAACCATGCATGAAAAATCAAGTTACCTACTACTGGATTCGAACCAATGACTTTCGCCGTATGAAAGCGATACTCTAACCCCTGAGTTAAGTAGGTTGGGCAGTTTCATAGCAGCCAGCCCGTTTCATCGAGCCTCGGAAGTCAAGGCGGCCATTCTATCTACAAGATTTTCTGTCAATTCCTTTCGAAAACAACAACTTTTTTTGCTCTGCCTTTCTGACATTTTCAAACAAAAAAGAGGCAGCTCCAATCTTAGCTCTATAGGAGGGTACTACGGGCGGAAAAGCAAGCCAGCTTTTTCCCTCGTCCTCGAGCGGTTCAGCGAGCGCGCTTTCGAATGGATGATGTCGAGGCGTAAGGTGAGTGCAAGGGGCAACTTAACTGTACAGCCTAGCCACGTTTACAGATGGCCCCTTCAACAACACAACTGGGCCGAAGCGGAGTGATCTTTGAAGTACACTTTCTTTTGTAATCATGTAATTACTATAAGTCTCAAGTCTGGGTGTAGCAGGACTTGAACCTGCGACCATTAGATTAAAAGCCCAATGCTCTACCAACTGAGCTATACACCCAAATGTATTGTATTACTATTACTAATTATAAGATAGATTTCTATGTGGTAATTGAACGAAAAAGAACAACTCTGACCCGGTTCGCCGGGCATATCGCGATGGCATTATATTAGTATATATAAATGAATGTTATATAGGTAACTATCCTTTGATTCAGACGCTTCATTTGCTTCATGCCAACCATTAATACCCTTCTTCGCCTTTCCATGGGCTATTTTCAAAATATTCCTCTGTCGTCGTCTTAGGCAGGCTTTCACATTCCATTTGAGTTCTGATAATTGAAAGATTGCATTCTCAAGCAAGCAAGCAAGCAAGCAAGCAAGTTGGAAGGTTTTCTGGATTCAAACGATTGACTTGGTACATCACACTCTCCCATGGAGGCCTACCTGGTACTGCAAAGCCTTGCCCTTTCGTGGCCGAAAACCCCACCCATGATTTCCATGCCGAGCCTGCTTAGATAAGAGTACGTGACCTGACTTTTTGAATCAAATTGAATTGAAAGGTGGTAAAGTGGCACAAATCGATTAATTGAGGGAAGCATAAAGGCTTTAAGCAGCAGCCAAGCCAGCACGGAGGGGCAAAGAATGAGCCAACCGCCACAGAATGGGCTCTAAATGACCTAAACTAATGTTTGAACACTACGCTAAACGAGAAAAGGCATAGCCTGTGTAAAAAGGGTAGAGACTGACAAGGTTGGTTTTTCCGCTACATGCTCTACTCGGAGGGCAGAGGTGGTCGGGCTTCTTTTCCATCAATATCATCAACTCCGACTTGAGAAAACAAACTTGGCATGATGCTAACGGGGAAAACGGGGCTCGAACCCGCGACTTCTGGCGTGACAAACCAGCACTCTAACCAACTGAGCTATTTCCCCTGGAAATGGGGGATTCATCAAGCCCCCCATCCCGTACGTAGGTACAACCTATTTGTTCTCCTTTGTTTTCTCGAGATACGAATGATGTTGAAAAGGCCATCGTCGAAGCAGACGGGACGATAACTTCTGTTAAGGCAAAGCCTGGAGTAACATAACCGAATGATTATTTGGCTAATAAGAGATTTCACGCCACAAAGGTTGTCGAAGGACTAGATACGTTTCCAGTACCTGCTACTGCTCCCGCTGAGGCAATGATAGCCGCTCCTACTCCAATTAATTTCGCACCTTCTAGCGTAACTAACTATTGGGTGTCTGTTAGGGTCACGAGAGAGACTATAATGCGCTGCCAAGGGTCACTTACAAGGCGGTTCATCAAACCCGCCCCTTTTTCATCATGAAGGCCTTCATGATGAACCGGTTCATGATGAACGGGGAGCCAGCCGGAGGTATGACTGAGCGGCTTAAGGCATTGGTTTGCGGGTGAAATAGTTGTCCCTGGCAGAATTGGCTATCGACTCCAAATAACAGGTGACGGGAACATCTGGAAATTTAGTAAATAGGCAGTCCGCATTGCTTCCCTTTTGCTTTACGGAGGTTCCTTGGCTCTACCTTCAGGCAGGCAGGGTTTCTCTTTCTTCTTTTTACGCAGGCTATGTATGTAGTTCGGCTGAATCTCTCTTTCTTTGCACGCACTTTCTCTAGCCTGTTCATCGTTCAACATGTCGATTTCCATTCTAGTTCTCCACCCACTTTTGGCTTCGGTTTGCGACTGAAGGGACGAGCGCCGATCTCTTTCTGAAAGGTTAACTCGATGAAAGCGGATCTGCATTCCTTTTCGAGGGTTTATCTTGCCTTTTTTTCTCCTCAAGAGAAGAGATTGGCGGGTCGACCGGCGATGAGGATTTTGATATGCTGTGGGGAACCGATGAAGCGGGTCTGATATAATGAACCGGCTTCTAGGCGGTAAGCCTGGGCGCTCCATGTGAAGTCTCCCCTCTCGTCCCTTACAAGTCCTAGGTTTGCTTGCTTGCTTGCTTGCTTGCTTGCTTGCTCGTCAGAGTTTGATTCGCTCTCATCAGTCGAAGGGGGATCTCCGGCACGCACCTTCGCTACTCCTCCAGTGACTCTTCCGGCGCACTTGTCTCGTTGACATGAGCACGCTTTCGGTCACAAGAGTTAGATTGTGCACAAAATAAAAACTACGCGAATTGACCGCCCGCCGTTGAGTGACGAATTTGTTCATCCGGATGAAAAGGCTCGCGCGCGGGGAAGGGGAATGCCGCGGTGCATATGGTCTCGTTCGTTCGTTGGCCCATCGTTGGTTGGTTGTTGAGAACGTCAGTCAGCCGGCAAGCAAAATTTCAACTGAACCCCCCAATCGCTCAAGACTTCGATCAACGAACAGATTGTCTTGTCGTCGGCAATTCAGAAAGTGTTAAGACACCCACATGAGACGATGCGGTGGGTTCAGCGGGGGATGTTTACATTCTGAACCACGAGAAACCAGCCCTCACTCATCGTGGGGACTACGGGACCTTGGGGTCCTGTGGACCTCTTGCTCAACCCTCTAACGAAGAGGCTAGGGACCTTTTGCTAGCCTCCCCAAGCAAGCAAGCAAGCAAGCAAGCAAGCAAGCAAGAAAGTTATCCCTTACGGGAATCGAACCCGTTTCTTCGACATGAAAAGACGATGTCCTAACCACTAGACGAAAGGGACTTGGCTTTGAAAACCTGATGAAGACGTGCTTGAATCAACTCTACACCCAGCCAGATGCTTATGGCAAGAGGTTAAAGCACTACGATCTGTAGTACCTCCTCTCAATCCTAGGACCTTCGGGTTAACCATTTCCTACTATCTATAGGAGGCATAGTCTTCACAACTCTATATACGAAATTTCCGGGTTTCAAAATGAATGCCTAGATGACTCAGAAGGTCATGTCTTCAGAGAAGTTTCAGGCAGGCAGGTTACAATGCTTGTTTGATCCGTGGACAGAGTTATGCCACAAGAAGCCGCAAGAAGCGCAGAGAAAGACGTGGAAAAAGGACGGAGCGAAAGGTTACCCGCCCAGTACACGGCAATAATCGAGGTGACAGGATTCGAACCTATGGCCCTCTGTACCCAAAACAGATGCGCTACCAGACTGCGCTACACCTCGTGCTTGCTTGCTTGCTTGCTTGCTTGCTTGCTTGCTGCGTGGGCCATCCCCAGCAGTAATGGTTGAGGGCCGGCGTAAGCTATCGATTAGCGCCTAAGCCGCTTGGTTGGCACCCGATCTCTCATCACTCAATCTCGGGAAGGGAAAAGGGCCTAGAAAGAAAGTCTTATGTCCTTGCAGCAAGCAAGTCGCAGCAATGCAATGAAGGCCTTCGCTTTGTCGTCGTCTTTCGATCTATACGTTTTTCGAACTCCAATGCTTGCTTGCTTGCTTGCTTGCTTGCTTGCTGCTTTAGGCTTTAGCGAGGTTCATGAAATCTCGAAGAAAGCAGCAAGCAGCTGGGGTCTTTGAATAGTTAACGTCTCACAGGTCATGAGGCGGCTCGAAAGTCAAAGAATGTATATGATACTAACCGTACATTTTCCCTTCCCGCGCTGGTAGCTCAACTGTTAACCGCTTCATCCGCGATTGGTCTACGGTTTCAATCCCTTCATGCGCTTCATGAAGAAGCGCTTCCTCCTCGCGCATAGCGCTTCATCCGGCCGGGCCGGGCCGGGCCGGGCCGGGCCGGCATTTACCCAACTTGGAATTAACTTCATCAAGTCAGTACAGTTAACGAAAGGACGCTGGCGCTTCCCTTTGAGATTCCCTCCAGCCACAGGTTCCCCTACGACTACCATGTTACGACTTCACCCCAGTCACTGACCCAACCGTGATATGCGCCAAGAAGACCACCAATACCAAAATGGGCCACACTCAACTAGGCATGGAACACTTTAGTAATGGGTGATCTCTGGTCGATGCTTCGGGCGAAACCAATTCCCAGGGTGTGACGGGCGGTGTGTACGGGGCCCGAGTACATATTCACCGCGGCATGCTGATCCGCGATTACTAGCGATTCCAACTTCATGTTCTCGAGTTGCAGAGAACAATCCGAACTGAGGCAATCTTTCTGGATTCGCTCCGCCTTACGGCCCTGCTTCCTATTGTAATTGCCATTGTAGCACGTGTGTAGCCCAGCCCATAAGGGCCATGCGGACTTGACGTCATCCTCACCTTCCTCCATAGTAGAACTACGGGCAGTCTCTTGTGAGTGCAACATCGGCACAGAGGGAGTGTCATCAATCCTGGCTAACCGCTGACTGAACACAGATTCATGGGCAGGTACCGATGAAGCGGCTCACTTACCACCGGCTCGCTCGTCGGAACCTCAAGTTCGTCGGAAGCCAGCCCATGTTCTATGTTCCTGCTTGCCGAGGGTGAATGATGACATTGATCCTCTGGGAGCAGCATATCTTAGCAACACAAAACGAGGGTTTCGCTCGTTATAGGAGTTAACCAAAAACGTCTCACGACACGAGCTGACGACAGCCATGCAGCACCTGTATGAATTTTCGTTTCATCCCGTTAAGGACAAGCACACCGGTTCATATGTCAAGTGTTCATACGTCAAGTGTTCATATGTCAAGGGCTGGTAAGGTTTTGCGCGTTGTATCGAATTAAACCACATGCTCCACCGCTTGTGCAGGCCCCCGTCAATTCCTTTGAGTTTCAGTCTTGCGACCGTACTCCCCAGGCGGAGTGTTTAACGCGTTAGCTGGGCCCCCGATCCGCGGACCAAGGACGAACACTCATCGTTTACGGCATGGACTACCAGGGTATCTAATCCTGTTTGCTCCCCAAGCTTTCGCACCTCAGCGTCAGTAGAGACCCAGAAAGCTGCCTTCGCTACTTCGGCGTTCCTTCGTATATCTCCGGATTTTATCCCTACACACGAAATTCCACTCCCCTCTGTCCCACTCGAGTAAATTGGTTTTGAAAGCATTCCGCCAGTTGAGCTGGCGCCTTTGACTTTCAACCTGATTCACTGCCTACGTGCCCTTTACGCCCAGTCATTCCGAATAACACTTGCCCCCCCCGTCTTACCGCGGCTGCTGGCACGGAGTTAGCCGGGGCTTCTTCTTCGAGTCTTGTCATAATCGCGTACTCGACGAAAGAGCTTTACAAGCGGCATTGCCCTTCCTCGCTAACGCGACGTTTTTCACTCACTCACGCGATATTGCTGGATCGGGCTTTCGCCCATTGTCCGATATTCCCCACTGCTGCCTCCCTACGGAGTCTGGGCCGTGTCTCAGTCCCAGTGTGGCTGATCGTCCGAAAAGATCAGCTAAGCATCTGCGGCTTGGTCAGCCTTTACCCAACCAACTACCTAATACTACGCAGGCTCATCAAACAGCGCTTTTTAGCTTTATCGAAAAGCAGCAAGCAAGCAAGCAAGCAAGCAAGCAAGCAGCAAAGCTGCTTTCGTTTCTTTGGGATTCGGCCCAAACTGTTTGGCAGATTCCCACGCGTTACGCACCCGTTCGCCACTTTGTCTTCAACTGTTCTATAGACGAAAACAACGTTCGACTTGCATGTGTTAAGCATATCGCTAGCGTTCATTCTGAGCCAGGATCAAACTCGGTTTTTTGGTCAATTTCTGCCATACGAGGCAGGTTGATGAATTCATGTGCAATATTTGAATTTTGGTGTGACTCTTGGTTGGAGAAGGCCACACCACAGTTGGTCTCTTCTCCATAAGCCGGACCGCCAACGTCAAGGCGAGATCACATTGGTCCAGTCCCCGCATAGCCAGTGGAAGGGTGAGGTGCATCCACTCAGATAGCATGGGGAGGTCGAATGACTGCGGCCACGTCAATCCGCTTCTTTTCTTTTCTTGTTGGGCCGCGCCGCAATTGTCTAGCTTCTGCTACCAACTCCCCCATCGGGCCGTCTGACTTTACCGTAGCCGATAAGTAGCGTTAATCGTCTTCATCGCGCTGATGAAGCAGCGGGTTCATCCACCACCTTGGTTCTTCCCCGCAAGCAACTTCCGCCGTATTATCCATAGCTGTTCATCAAGAAGGCCTAGAGTTAGTTTTCCGATAAGATTCAAGCTACAATTTCAAACAGCACCTTTTCTTCATGAAGCGCAAGAAAACTGCACTGCGGAAGAAGAAGAAGCGGTAAAAAGTGTAATATAAATGGCTACCAAAGTTCTTCTTTTGAACTTTCAAGAAGGCCTGAATATTCATGGATTATTATACGATAATCTTTAATGCGGCTCAGATTGCGGAAAGAATTGAATGCTGGAATTTCGAAATTCCGTTGGTAAAATTCAGAAGGATCATGCAAGAAGGCAATATCATCTTCTGGCCATAATCTGCGAATCCAGCAAAGCAAAGCAAAGCAGCACTTTTCTTTTCACTTTAAACCGAGCCGGCGGCAATCTTGATGAATCACTGGCAAGAAGATGCTTTGCACTTTTCTTTCCACTTTAAAGCAGCAATCTTTTCACTCGGAAATGGCAAAAGAGCTTGGAAGAAGAATAGGCTAGGGACGGAGTCGAACCGTCATTCCAGGATTTGCAGTCCAATACATTGCCATTATGTTACCCAGCCAGCAGAACGTTTTTCCCGCTTAAATGAAGAGAGGCGGGACTCTCATTTAAGGGGGGTGACCTTAGGCCACCCTTTGAAATAATCTAAAGCCTTACAATCAATTTCTGCGATGCCATAAAATGTGAACCAACGACAACGATTTTGGGCAAAATAAGAATTAGTGATTGAAAAAGACCCGCAGCTTGCTTGTGAAGCCGACCAGCGTACTGCCAACACGACTTGTTTATGCCTATTAAAGAACCTTTTAATGCTAATTCACAGAAAACTATACGAAGCATACAAAATAACTAATATACGAAACGGAAGCGACCGATGGAAATACGTCAGTTTCTTACTCATGTAAATAAACTATTTCTTAACAACGGCGACGACTTTTCCGGAGTCTTATTTCGGTTTTGGTCGGCCAATCAGGTTAGGAGTTCCCTGCCTGACCGCCAATTCAGAACCGCTCGTGACAGTTTCCCGTCATACGGCTCCCCGCATCCCATCAGGTGAGGGTTCCGGAATACGAGCTCCCCTGCCCTCTTTTGATCGTGACGATGCCCATGCAGCCAGCAACTGCCGCAAATTGGCAGCTCATGCCTCCCGGACGACGACGTAGATGCGATCCATCTGTGATGTCCACAGGCGGCCGGCCGGCGGAAAGAACACCTACGCCGTGGTTGGAGTTCTACTTCCTTGTCGTCGCTTTAGCCCTATCGGCTAGCTAGGGCCATTGCTCAGTTTGTTTCCTCACGCGCTTGCTTGCTTGCTTGCTTGCTTGCTTGCTTGATAACTCCTAGACTCAAGTGAAAAACCGACCATCAGCGTATCTGATGAGAGAGGATTGAAACCTCGTATCTTCCCCATTTTCCCGCGTCTCGTGACTAATTCAAAAATTTCCTTGCATCAGCGTCGATTACGTACTCTGGCTTTCTTGTTGATAGATATGTGGATCACTCTGGTGGCGTCATGGCGGCGAGATCGACCCGAGCGAAAGTAGCTATTGGGTTCGAATCCCGCTTCTTTTCTTCCGCGGTTCGCCTTTAGGCCATGAGGGCGATCCGATCCCCAGTAGCAGGAGTCCTGAAAGGTCATGGAACTGGCCATACTTCCACTTTCACTCTCACTTTCGCTTTTGCTTCTACTTTCAGAGGTATGTATATTCAGCAAATCGGATCAGATTGTCTATCCATGACAGAGCGAGTGCTACTCGTAGTTCAGGGGCAAGGTATTTTACGTTGCTTACTTTCCTTTTGGCCAATCTGCGCTCTTTATCTTCGAATGTTGAAGCATATTGGCTGCTCCCTTTCCCGTTTTTCCCGCTTAAATGAAGAGAGGCGGGACTCTCATTTAAGGGGGGTGACCTTAGGCCACCCTTTGAAATAACCAATTGATAAAGAACGGAAAACAAGCAAAAGTCTTTGATGGCAACTAATAGGAAGATTCTAGGGAGAATCGAGATCCGATTTCATATGACTTCATGGTGAACATGATCTGCCGGAATCTCTTCCATTCCCACGTGAATGTACCGAAATAACAGGAGATTGAACGAAATCAAAGTGAAAACATTGGTTATGAGAAGAATTAGGACTAAACGGGCTGCAGTACTTCTTTAAGTGAGCCAATAATTTAAGGTTTCTCTACGAGCTTCCGTTGCTTCTGCATTAGAAATATTATTTGTTCATTCATTTTCGCTCGTTTTCACGCATGAGAAAGGGAAAAGAATTGAGAAATTTAGGACATAAAGTGAAAATTGGAGCGGAGCCCGGAAATGATAGATTATTTCCCAGCAGAACAGAAGTGCTGGATTTATGACGAAAGTGCCAGTGAAGAGACGATACCACCTTTAGAGGAGATTCCATTGCACCCCTGAACTATGAGTAATCAATACATGACCCATTAGAATAATCAGATTCATGATACTCCTAATACTCTGCTGATGAGTAGTGCTTTTATTGATATACCTGGTGAACAGCAAGCAGCAGAATCCAGGCACTGATATGAAATGATGCAAGAAGAAGCCCATGATTAATCGTAAAGAATTTTATACGGGTACGGGCACCCTTCTCACTCCGCTCTCCATCAATCTATCCTATCAGCATCAGCCTAAACCCCATCTGAACCTGGTCGCCCACACTTTTAACAAGTATAGGAAACCGGTAAGGCTGAAGACGGCAGTCCAAGCCAGGATACACCGACACGTGTGACATAAGTTCGTAACGGAACATTCTCCCGCACGTACCAGACGAGCGAAGGAGCGGAAGCTGAGAAAGAGCTTTGCGCTTTATCCCAGCATCTTCCTTGGGCCCCGCAGCAAGCAGTTACAAATTGAAAGGATATGGGTGAAACATCTACACCCAAGACGTCGTTAAGACTAGCGTTAAGACAGAACAAAAGAGAACTTATAACTAGCTATCTATAGATAGATCGAACCGTAACCGACATCCCGAAAAAAACAGACCGTAACTACGTTACCGCGCGCGTCGGGGCGGGCTTTAAGCATCTGTCTGCGACGTCTCGGTTAATCGTTTTGGTTCTATCCACCTATCTTCGGTTACCACTAGCTAGTTATAAGCTCTCTTTTGTTTTGTGAGATGTAGCCTCTCAAGCCAAGCAAGGTATCCCTTCTCAGAATTACAAGGCCTGAGAGGTACGTATCCCTCAAAGATACGTGCCCAGCCAGCGCAAAACTGCACTTCTTGCGCTAATTTGCTGCTTTTTTTAAGCATCAATTCTTTCCCCGCTGTAAACATTTATAGCTCAGAAGGCGGATTTTTAGCTTAGCTCGGATTAAAACCATACCGCCGCTGTTAACACACGGTTGGGCTTCATCTTCCCGCTAACGCACGGTTGGTGGGGGTTTAGCCCTCCGCATAAAAAAGATGCGTTGCCGTACGCTGTTTCTCTGCTTGCTTTGCTCAGCTCTCATTGTTTAGCTCTTTCTTCGTTTGCCACCTTAAAGCAGTGGACGGGTTGTTTTTCAACCTTACGCAAATCTTTGTTTTTTTTTTGGCGGCCTGCTTCGACTTTTAAGGTCTCTTCATTATGCCCTTCTTTCGTAGCGGCCTGTGCTACGCGTTCTTGTACCCAAAAAGAAAAGAGCGATCGCCCGCCGCTTCGGAAAAATACAGATAAAGAGCGGTAGCAATGAACTGGAATTTGCAGAGAGGTTTGAGAAACAGCGTACGGATGCATCAACTTTAAACGGGCAAGGTTGAAACAACCTTAAAGCAGCTTGCTTGCCTGCTTGCTGTACCACAGCAGAGTCGCAGTTGCTTGCTTGCTTGCTTGCTTGCGGGTAATATAGATTTATTTTGCCCGTAATGTTTAAATTAACCTAATAATCTGCCGTTTGACACGGCCGGCGCGGCGGGTCAACTATCGTTTTTGGTCTGATCGTTGATTTAGCGGAAATGAAACGATTCTTTTTTTCGCCCTTCATGCTGAATCCGCGTGTTTACTACGAATGCAGATGCTTGTTAAAAGCAGCAGCTGCTTTCTGTGGGTTTGAACCTCTTGCTTGCTTGCTTACTTGTAAAAGGTCTGATGGTTGAAAACAGCAGCTGCAAAGCTAAGGTTTTAATTTAAAGCAGCCTACGCCACCTCTTTTTTCATGTCACCTTGTTGTTGAGTATAGAAAAAGAAATAAAATGGGCGACACACTATGAACATTCGGGTATTGGCCCCCGATATCTATGAAAGTTAGTGCGGAGACTGAACCAGTACCCTTGGAAGAAGTTATGGTGGAGACCGGAAAGAATGAGGCTTTGGCAGCAGCCTTTCCTTTCCTTTCCTTTCCTTTCCTTTCCTTTCCTTTCCTTTCCTTTGGCAGCAAGACTTTGTATTTGTTTATTCTCGCGCGCGTATCTTTCCGATGGTCTTCCGAAAATCTATAGCATTCTGCTGGAACACATCCTGTCTCTTGACCTTAGCAGTTTTATGCATAGTTGGTACTATAGCCCCGATCATGGCTACTAATAAAATCAGACTAGACACCGGGAACAAAACCAGATAGTTGGTATAAAGTAAATTGCCTGATGTTTCCAAATTAGTCCAACTTTATATTCTTTCAGCATAAACCGTATATCTCAGATAGGTTGTATTCAAATTGGTTGGTAGTATTGGAATGTAATCATTGTCTAGAATGACAAAGATTTCCAACCAGGAAATCAGTCCAATAGTACCACCTACTGATAAATAGCGCAATATATTCTCGTGGATTTCCGCTATTTTGATATCTGGCATCATCACTACAAATGGAAGTGACACAGCAATCGCGCCTGTATAAACCACTAAGAGGATCATAGCAGAGAAGTCGGGACCTGACAAGAGAGGTAAACCTAAAGTGTTGCAGAAAACGAGGATGAAAAAGAGAACGGAATGGACGGAGTTTTTAGCACGTATGACCGTAACAGCAGAGACTAAAGCCATGCCCGGAAAAACATCAAGGAGTAGCATGGTTTTATTGTTCCTTTCTCTCATTCTGTATTAGTGGCAGTTTGTCCCGACCCCATCTTGGCAATGACGAGATGTGGAAGCTCCTAGTGCACCTGGTATTCTTCACTACAAAATACAAGAGGGAACCCACCCGTGCACCCACAAAAAATAGAATTGTGGAAAGCAGAAGATGACGATGAAGATAATTACATTCTGGAAACAAACGAGAAGCCGACGTCTAATATGGAAACTTCTAGTGCTACAGAAAAAGAACAGGCTAAAAGTCTTATTTTTAATGTCCTCTCGATTCTCTCTACGGGACGAATATGGCATTATTGGACAGTTCATGAGGACTGAAGGATAGTTCATGGGGACTGACATGACGGGAAGTATAGCAAGCTACATCCTCATTTATATGGAAGAGAAATCGAAACACTTTGTGTTATTTTCAAAGAAGATATAGAGGGGAGGGATCGGACCTTCCCCCAGTGTTGGTTCGTATTGAAGAGTTCTATAGGAAGAAACTACGAACTATGAAAATGAGATACAATCAACTGTCCACCCAGAAAAGTAGAAAATCCCACGTACCGAAAGAGGTCACGAATATGGTTAATCCAAGTAACATAACGAAAGCATAATGATAGTAGGGTCAAGGTCACCCTGCCCTCCGAACCGGACGTGAAGGTCTCCCCTCATCCGGCTCTCTGCAGCAAGCAAGCAAGCAAGCAAGCAAGCAAGCAAGCACTTTCGAGGTAGTCCCCATCACTGCTTCCCCTAATATCCGCCACATACCGTATAGGGGTTTACAGGAGATCCCAGAGCCGGCACTAGTAGTCGTTATGTATGGCTCTTGCCGAGATCGTTATTTTCCCGTGCTCTAGCTATTTTGCTCCCTAGACTGTTAACCGTACATGTAGTTATGGCGGCGTAGCTATTCTCGAGGAAGGGCGGCAGAGGGCTGTGATTTTCCCTGCTTTAGCGAAACCTGGCATACCGCGACCTTCGTTAGATACGCCCACCATGCCTTTATTCATTTCGACATGCCGCCTTGTGGACAAAAGGCCCGGGACTCATTAACTCACGTTCTTGCTAGCACTACACCAACTCCGGTCTTTACGCCGCCCTTACTGTCCTTCTTGGGCTCGTAGAGTCGAGTTTACCGTTTACCCACCACGGAGCTTAGGGCCAACGGGTCGTGACGTACTCTTCGCACAACAAATCCACTTTAAAGTTAACTTATTTGCTTGGCCAATTTCCGGAATGTGTACGAAATCCCGTAAGGACCTGAGATCTCAATAGCACCCTTGTCTAAGGCTTTAAATGAGACTTCGTATCCGAAATGCAAAAACGATCTCACTAGAAAGTCATTGAAAACTTTGTCAAAGAACCGGCGCTTATTCAGAAAGCAATAAAGTCCATTACCGAAAGTACTGGTTCCGAAAGCGAAAAGGAATTCGTTCGCGAAAAGATTTACATTATACGCCGTAAAAGCCCCTAAGATGCTAAACGTAATAGGTACTGGTTTGATTGTGATTGGAGTAGCAAACTCAGATTCGGCAAGAATCTCATTTTTGGGTAGCATTGAAAGGGAATTGGCCCGAAAATTGGTGCCTAAACCAATCATCATATCGGTACCTAAGCCGCTCCATTGCTGCTGGAAAGGCTCGGCTTCAAAACCGTACGTGAAGCTTCCGCCTCATACGGCTTCTCCCAGGATCGAAGATTTTTGTTGGCTTTACAGGTTCGAAGAATTCTTTTCGGTATGGCAGTGCCTGTGTAGGAGTTAAGGTTGCTGCACATGAACACCCCTCGTCAAGTCTTTGTTTCTTCAAACGATTCTATATGGATATGTAAGGCAATCTCTAGATATATGTATACTTAGATATAGATTACCTAAACAATGGCACGTTTGGGCTGGGGCCACTTTGGCCTCTGGCCTTTGTTTGTAAAGCTTTTTCTTTGTTGTTTGTAGTTTTGTTGATTCCGGAGAAGAAAAAAACGCTTTACGTTTTATTGGGCTTCTGTCCCACCTCTATGTACTCTTAGCCAGCCATTCAACTATTCGGTCTGGCTAGGTTAGATTCCTTTTCAACTAGAAAAAGAAAGTAAAAAGAAAGAAGGGTTATATAGCTTTTCCCAGCTTTTATAGCCCCAACAGAGGGCGGGCCAAAGGCCCTACGAGTCTCCCCGTTGTCGAGTATTCTTTATTGGAAGTCACTTTTTTGTTTGTTGGCTTTACGAGCAAGCAAGCAAGCAAGCAAGCAAGCAAAGGAACCTTCAGGGCCCTCTCCGGTTCCCCTGGGGTGGGGAACCTTTCCTTATGTGATGTGTTCTCAGGGACGGGACGGGACGGGACGGGACGGGACGGGACGGGACGGGACTCGCGTTCCCATTGAATCTTCATTCGTGTGGTCAACTTCGCTAAAGGGTTCACCTCACCCCCACTTGTTAGTTTAGTGGTTGGCTTTACGAATGAAGGCTGAAGGCGGTTCATCATGAAGGCGCGCGCGCGCGCCGGTTCATCATGAAGGCGCTCAGCGGTCGCTTTCCTCTTTCTCGGCTGCTTTGGTATCCATATTTAACAAATGAGTGCTGTAGCCCTTCCACCCAACAGAAGACCTCCTCCTGCCCGCCGTCTCTATCCCGGCCCTAAGGTCACCACTCACCCTATTGTCGAGGTCTTCCCTTCCCTTCCCTTCCCTTCCCTTCCCTTCCCTTCCCTTCCCTTCCCCGGGGTGTTTGTTTTTCCCTCGGTTACCCTGTGTGACTTGTCTTACTAGAGTCTTGCGTGTATATCTTGTATGAGTCGCCTAGATTGGAGAGCACGCATCTTGCCCATATCGTTCATTGGGGCAATAAGCTTGTTGGTAAATTCCGGTCTACAACTGCCTTAGTCTTAGGCTACCACCGGGGCGGGGATTTGTTCCCACCAAGGTATTGTTTAGGTATTATCTATGTAGAACTTACTTACAATCCATTTCCCTTTCCATTGACCATCGAGATCCTAAGTCTCCAAGTGGGCATATCCCTAGCCTTTATTCGTCAGGGCCTTCGCTTTTCGGAGAATCCTGCTCCCGTAGAGCTTGTAGCTCGGCGGCCCACCACAAGGGAACCCTATCGGGATACTCCAGTTTCGAGTGTATTGGATAGTTATAGCGGCCCGTAGGCGCAAGATGTACCTCGTGGGGCGGTCTCCCGGACATAGTCTTTTCATGCAGTGGCCGTTTCTTAGTCCATAGTCCATTGGATGTTCGGTGCAAGGCCAGAAACTGACACTGCTTGTACCCTTCGTTCTTGCCCTTTGCTCACTGGGCCTGTCCCTCAGTGTGGTCAGTACTGGATACTGTCGGGCGGCAAAGCTTACACTTGTTCACTCATGAAGGTTCGCCGGGGCCTCTTTCCTCCCTTCTTTTTTGCTTACTCGTGATTCAGAGGCTGCCAGACCTCCTACAAAGAGAAGAGAGTCGACTGAACATCTCAGCCATTGGCGGGAGTTTCGCTCGCATCCAATCCTCAATTATTGTTCACCTTGCTTAGATCGTGCTGGGTGAGCAACAGCCGCTTCGTCACGGGACTGACTTATGGGCTAACAGGTCACACTTTGGCCAAGTATCCTACGAAAATGCTTCCGAAAGCCAGGAGGATTAAAGGGATGGCCATAAGAATGGGCGCATCATGGCATCGTAAGATGTCTCGCTTGAATGAATTAGTTGATGCTGAAAATGTTAGGAAAGGTAAACGAGAAGAGTGATAGGGAGTGAAGAAGACAGAGACGCTTCCCGACCGGAAAACAAAGTTACCACTAATGGTATAATCGGGATGGATAGGCTCTTTCAAGCAAGCTTTTCCCCCTCAAAGAACCGCACGTGCAAGTTTCCTCGCATACGGCTCAAGCGGCGAAGAAGAGTGACGGCTGGGCCGGCCTCAGCAGGTCACCGATGGGCCCACGTAGTGTTCTGCTATCACTCCGCCGCAAGTTGCGTATTTGCTCGTTTCCAATTTGCTCTCCCCAGTTGGTTTGTAATATTCTTCTCTCCTTTTCTTTTGGGGCACGCACGAAAGTCAAATTTTTTCCCTTCCCTCGTCGCAACTTCGTCGTGATTGACTCATATTCACTTAGTACCGCTCGCGGTCCCGGCCGCTTCTACTCCCATGTGGTCAATAGAAGTGGCCCGGTAACAGCGTTTCGTCATCCAGGATTCGAGTCAGCACACTGGGTCGGCAAATTGTCGCCTATCTTACCTTTGTTTGAGGGTGAGCCAAAGCTTTTCGGATCGTCTTCTGTCCACTGGACGGTATCTGATCCTACGACCAGACCTCCCGAGGGGAGCCCATTGGGTTTACCTTGTCGACATGTTGACTTTATTACAAGAAAAAGCGATCCTGTGCTATACTCCGGTGATCATTTGCCGATCGGGGCACGCAACCAAACGTCGTGTCCTAAATCACATCCCTACAGGGGCCTACTCAATTACAGCTCATAGGTGCTAGGTCGCTTTTACGAAGCGTCGTCGCACAGTTCACTGCTGCCTGCTGTGGTTGATCAAAAAGAATAGTCTCGCTTCTCTTAGCGGGTTCTATGTTGTATTGTATATTCTCCGCTTCCATGCTTCACACCCTCCCCAAAAGAACGCATGGTGGGGTAAGAGCCTCCCGCCAGGCTGGGATGGCGATATAGCCCCTTTCTCTTACTCTTATAGGAGGGCTATACACATTGTCTCATGTCCTTCAAGTCGCACTTTGGTATAAGCAGGCTCCGAAATCGCATCTTTAGAATAAAATCCGGTCAAGAAAGGGAATCCAATTAAGAATAAGCTGCCTATAAGCATCATGGCATAAGTGGAGGGTAACAGAGAAGCGAGCCCTCCCATTCTACGCATATCTTGCTCATCCGACATGGCATGAATTACTAAACCTGCGCTCGAAGGGGGTAATACTTTAAAAAAAGCGTAATTCGTTAAATAAAATACGCTAACTGAATAATCAAGAATGCCGCGAGCAAAGATCGTATAGCCTGATTGACTACGAATTAGATAAGCTACGACCCTCTTTAAATCATTTTACAACATTCCAGTAGTTACCGCGAAGAATAACGTCATAGCTCCCACAAAAGTAATAACAATCAAAGCATTGAGTAAATACTCGAATAAGGGGGAGCACCTCGCTATCATAAATACGCCTGCTATTACCGTAATAGCTGCGTAAATCAAAGCGGATACTGGAGTGAGACCCTCCGTTACGTCAGGTAACCGAGTATGCAATCCCATTTATGCAAATTTTCCAATAGCGCCGACAAGGGGTGAGATACGAATAACAATTGTGGCATAAAATCCCGTATTACGAGAAAGAAAATAGTGATTGGGTTCAGAGAAAACACTAGCACAAGCGAAAGTAGTAGGAGAGTCTACTACTTAAGAGGGAGTGGAACGACCAATAATCCCGAGGGCTGATCCGGAATCACCTACTCAATTGACAAGCATAGCTTTGATAGCTGCTTTATTAGCTTAAAGTCATGCGAACCGAAAATTAATCGACAAATATAAAACGGGACCTGCTCCCTCCCGTCCTGGAAGTAATTAAATGAAGTTATCTCCAATAACCAACATTAGCGTAAAAGAGGTAGAGATGGGTGAATAACACATGAATCAGGGGCTATGCGGATCCTCGGACATATATGAAATGAGATAGAGATAAACCAAGCTACTGACGAATGTCACCACAATTGACATAACTACAGTCGGACTATCGAACACCGGGTCGGAAGTTACTTCACCGGGCCTTTCCCTCTGCAAATCAAGCGAGCTTGTTTTTTATCCGTACCACAACGCGTTCGCCCGAGTGGCATAATCAAGTGCTCTCCGAACCGTGTAAGATGGTCGCCCATCACACGGCTCACCAACTTGGGATTACGGTTAGTAGAGGGATAACTTCTTCTTCTTCCGTGTGTCCAGGAAGAACAGGAAGGTCCCACCCGCGTCTCATTCGAGTGTACGGCATCTGCCAACTTAGGCCCCTTCCCTTCTGTTGATTCAAGCGGCGCTTCCCGGTTGGTTGTTTTTGCCGATCGAAGAGGCGGGTACTGTGGGCCCTCTGCCCCACGCATTTAACCAGCAGCTGGCGAATGTATGGTTCACCGGTTCCACCGAATACTCTCACTTGTTGAAGCACAGTGCGCTTGCCAATGGTGTGTGTGCTGTCCTTATCGGACTCAGGCCTTTCCTTGTCCAGGCATCTGCGCCCTCTTGCTGCGCATGTGCGAGGGATGCGCCTTATCCATAGCCTGTATTGCGGCCGGCGTGGAGGTGTACATATACTTTGTATATGGGACCTCGCCTGACGCTAGCCGGGATCCCTTCTCCACCGATCTGTAGTTCGTGATCCGTAAGCCTCACCTGTGTCTTGGAGACACGGTCGGGAGCCGCCAAGGGAGGGCGGGCAGTTTTCGGCGGGCGGAGTCCAGTAGGCCCCTTTCTCGACATGCTATGAGGCTCTAGGGGAGGAAATTATCCCATAGAGTGAGTCGAGCCCGTCTCGCCACGGAGCAACAGCAGCGTCCGGATAATCTATCTATCCGGCAATTCATCCGGTGGCTTCGCGGTCGCCAAGGAAGCCCCGGGAAGCATCGAACATCTCCAAGGAAATCCATGGAGCAATCTTTATATAGCAAGCACTGGCTCCCAGTGCGACTTCATGAAAGACGGTCAGGAATAAAATGAAAAAGAATGAAACGCACGTGATGGTTACTATAGCGGTTCCTTTCGACCCTGGAAAACGACCAGAAGCACCTGCTACAAAGCTACCAGGCAAGGACAACGATACTATTGGTAAATACGTACTCAATGAATCCTTTCTTTCTTGTTTTTGGTATTCATGGCAGTTTGTCCAGAATGGAAACGCAAAGCGTTTTTTCTTTTACAGAATGCGCACTTATATACAAAATTCTTTCACGTTGAACCGATAACTCGACCCTGCCGGTTACTAGAAATACTACCGCATCCCGCCAAAGGCCCGGAAACCCGCAAAGCTCCTAAGCCCGTAAAGGCGGCATTAGGTAAAGGGAGTTCGCGCTAGTTGGTATCAAGTCCCGGTCCGCAGGGTAGCCTTAAGGGCAAGGGCGGGAATGGTTTCCTTTGGTTCCCCGCGCGCGATTGATTGATTGATTGTTGGATCCTCTTATATTGCTAATGGTGGTATCCCGAATGAATTCGGAACAAAACATATCGTCAGAAACTACCTAGCGACCTGGTTCCTGACTACGACAAGTCCTGGATATTAGTAAATGATGACCAGCTTCTTTTTTTCTAACAATAAGAAATTGGCGGACTAGTAACTAGTCTTGGCCAACAACCTAGCACGCACGATGAAAGCCCGCGGAGAACAATTTTTTAGTAATAGAAACAGCAGTGGCTATTTTGGCTCACGTAGCTCAAAGGATAGAGCATTCCTATGTACCACCCGGGTTGGCGGGAAACTAGCCGGTTCGAGTCCGGTCGTGGGCTGGTGGGAGGAACAAGCAAGAATGGTTCAATACGGCGTCTAACAGGCAAATCAAGAATTTCACTTCGAATCCTGGACTTTAGCACCTTGCTGTTTATGGTGTTTCATGATCAGTATCGGAAACGAATGGAGAAGCGGTAGAACGTGCGGAACCGCATATTGGATTATTCTAGTGCGGCATGAAGCTGCTGGCGCCGAGTCGGCCGGATGAAAGCCGTTAGCGATGCTCCGCTTGTTCCCTGGCACGGGCGGCGCGCGAAGGCAACTTCCGCGTCGTAAGCACCGAGTTCGGTTTGTCGAGCAACTCAAGTGAGGCGAACCTAAAAAGGGAAGGAAGGGAGAAGGTCGTAAAGGTGGCCTCGTTATCTGTATCAGAGGTCAGAATAAATGAGTGCGGGAGAACCTGCCGTCCTCTACTTCCGATTTTGGTTATCTCACGAGCGAGCCAACGGTTCCCCGGGGGTTCTCGGAAACAAGAACGCGTTGGCGGGTCCTGGAGTGCCCGTCAAGAGCGCACGCGCATACCCCGCGGGGTAACTATTACGACCAGCACCCTCCGCATTTCGGCACAGTGGAACGTGTAACCGGCCCGAGGTTTCGTTTCAACTTACACTTGTTTCATGTTGGGATGGGTAGACCAACTGCCTGCCCGCAAGGGACAAACTAAATCCTCAGGTCGGGTGGGATGGCACTACTGGCAAATACTGTCTGGCAAAGACGCAGGCGCGAAGCGTGGTAGGCCCGCTAGCGTTTTTTTTGCTTGCCGAAAGCATACAAGAAAAGCCGGGACGGGAACCGACGAAACTACAGAAACGTAACCAAGCAAGCGGTCGAGCCGGGAGGGCCGGGTCATTTGACGGGAATGAGGAGGCCGATTTCTTCTGTTCAAGCTGCCTGCTGGAGAAAGGAGTGAGAATGAGGAGCCGGCCTTACCGCCGTGGCTAGGCCCACGGGTTGGTTCCTCCGGGCCCAAGGCCAGGGCCTTGGCGGGTTTACGGTGCGACGACAGGCGGCGGGCGCTGCCCACAGGGAGGATAATTTGCTTTCCCCCTCCCTCCAAGGGAAGTATCCTCTTTAACAACCAACAGAGGGACCCTGGAAGAGAGTTACGAAACAAGGGGGCGGGCAGCAATCCAATCGTACGCGCATAAGCTACCAAACGAGATACGTTTCACCAGCGAATGAACGCTGGGCCGCTGAACCCCACCTGACCTATAAAAAATGGCGCGAGCCGTATGCGGGGAGACTTGCACGTACGGTTCCGTTGGGGGGATCCGGCCAGCGAGGGACCGACGCCTACCCAACTAGGGGCACGGAAAAATTAATCGAGTATAAAACGTATTTCTAAGCTTTACCTCATTCTGATCGTTTGGAGGGCGACCGTGAAAAGTCACCGAATGAAGTCCTCCTGTGGGCACTGCAAAAACCCACGGCAGAGCGGATATTACTAATCGACGTATAGGATATGACGACGGCAACAGCATGTCATAAAAGGAGATAACCGGGAATAGCCAACTCTTAGCGTATCTCCAACTACACTCTTGAGTGGCAGTTGAACGGGGAGTATCGTGAATGCGAGATGCCAGCGGAACGATCAGCCGGACGTGTTGGGCAGCGCCGGGCTTTCTCCCTACCGCGTCTCTCCCTGTGTGTTGAGGATCCAAAGCGAGTGCACCGGGGATAAGGGAAACTGGGATTCAATATGGGCATAGCAAACATCTGAAGCGTAACCACACACTCACACGACCTTTGCCGCTTCACCCGGATGAACCGCTAGAGAAATAGGAGCATTCGGTGAAACCGGTGAACCGCACTTCCGGATAGATGTGTGGGACAGAGGGCTCATAGTACCTGCCTACCTTCTGCTTCGGGAACCGTGTAAGCATAGGGTGCTGCTAGTGTCGCAGAAGGGAAGGGAAGGGAAGGGAAGGGAAGGGAAGGGAAGGGAAGGGGCCTAAATTGGCGGACAGACCGACGCCGCACACTTGAGCAGCGCCGGGGGAAGCGGCCGAAGAAGCGGTTTTCATCATCCGGCAGAGTTTGTGCCAGTCGGAACGGGAATTGGCCAGTCAACCCCACACCCTTCGAAGATGTTGCCAGAATGACTTCCAGGGTCCTTCCGTCCTGGCCAGAGCACGGCTCAGCGCCTTCATGATGAACCGGATGAAAAAGGGGTTGGCGGGTTTGATGAACCGCTTTATCTCCCTCCCAATTCTGCTGTTTGCGAGGTAAAGAAGCGCTTGCCGCGCCCCGCACTCTCCCCAGCCCTTCGGGCCTTCGACCCACGTTCGCTGCTTTTTTGTTGACTTCACAAACGAAGGCTCTAGTCCTGATGTCATCTAAATGCTCATGGGCAGGAGTTCTTTGGCGAGGCGGAAACTAAACCATGATAACGCTTCGGGTAACTCAAGTTGGAGAGCCGTGTGATGGGTGACCATCCCGCACGGTTCAGAGAGCACTTGTGTATGTGATGCGAGTGAACGTGTGCAACACAGCAGCAGCACAGCTGGCATCGAGTAACTTTCAACCCTATCTACGTTCCCATGATGGCCTAAGAACACGCTTATCCTTCAGCTGTAGAGAGACCTTGCAATTGTGAGGTACCGTTATGAGCTTAATATATATGAGTGTTATTTTGTGAAACAACTTGAATCCCAAATTATTTACCTGCTTTAACTATTTATGTCATGGACGTGGGAGCATCAACTCTGTCTCCGTGGGCTTCTGAAGAGCGAGAAAAACTTTTGGAATCCTATGAAAGGGTCTCGGGAGCTAGGATGTACGCTAGTTATATATGACTAGGTGGAGTGGCATAAGATCTGCCTCTGGGCTTGAGTGGAGACACTTTTTCATTCACATAGTAATTTGCTTCTCGTATTGACGAATCGGAGGAAACGCCGACCAACAACCGTATCTGGAAATAATGATTAGTGGATATCGGTACCGTCACTGCATAGTAAGCTTTGGATCGGGGATTCAGTGGTGTAATGTTAAGAGGTTGTGCGACATGAAGACATCGATAGCAATATGGGGGAGGTTCCCATCGGGCAACGGTTCTGCCTGACCTTGCTCAAGCACGCTTTGACTGTAAAGACTTGGTGTGAAGCCTTGAGGGCAACGTCCCTCAAGATGGGGGCTGGGGTGAGCTGAAGAGGGGACAGCGTAAGCAAATGTGTATAAGCCTAGTAAAGCATGACCGAGGCAAGGCTAGGGCCATCTTCGACTGGTTAGTCTGACGGACCGTGAACGGATTCGCCTTTGGCCTCTGGGCACGTCGAAACCGCATGGGTTCACCGGGGTAGAGCACAGTCCGCCGAAATCGGCATAGGTTAGATGCCATTGATGGAACATGGTAAGCCCATATTCATCTGTGCGTCCGTAAGGGCTAGGCATGTAACGAGGTATGGGTGGAGAAAGACCCGAAAAGCAAGGGCCGAGCCTGCTTAGATAAGAGTACGTGACCTGACTTTTTGAATCAAATTGAATTGAAAGGTGGTAAAGTGGCACAAATCGATTAATTGAGGGAAGCATAAAGGCTTTAAGCAGCAGCACAGAGGGGCAAAGCAGCGCTCTAAGAAAGATGAACAACCTGCCGCCTTTTTTCATAAGATTGTGACGGTACGGAAGTATGGAGATCTAGAAAGAAATTGGCGGACTAGTAACTAGTCTTGGCCAACAACCTAGCACGCACGCACGCACGCACGCACGCACGCACGATGAAAGCCCTCAACCTACGCGCGCGTCGGAACTACATCCCTTTTGTTTGTTTGTTTGTTTGTTTGTTTGCTACGGATGTAGCGCGCGTTCTGACTCCACTGGTCACGGTCGCTCTCCGCCCGCCGCGGGCCACGCGGTAAGTGGCCTGAGGCAAGCAAAAAGATTTTTCTGTTTGTGCTGGCGGAAAATGAGCCAGCCGGATCGCCGCCAATCAATCCAAAATCTGGTGCTATGGACGCTCACGCATGAACCAGGAATGCCCTTCATCTCCAAGTGCCTGCAGACGCGTTACAGGGGCGGGCCTCTGGGAATGCATTCGAGCCGTATGAAGGGAAACTTTCACGTACGGCTCAGAGGGGGGGAAAGCCCTAGAAGGGGCCTACCTATCCCAACCGGGAGTATGCTGGGATTTGTGAAAAGCAGCACCTCACGATGTTCATGACTAATCGGATTCCGATGTACTAGTGGGTACCAGGGGAGATCGCCACGATCGTTATTGTATTCGCATTGAAGAGACGTGATAAAGTATTTGAATCATCGTATAACGTCCTAATTAAATGCTCAGCGGCACGATTAAAGCCGATGATCGTAAGCCATGTCCTTCATCATGACCTTAAATGAAATAATCTATGGAATCTCCAATTCACCATTTCAAACCTTATACAGAAGGGTTTTCTGTACCAGCTTTTTCTATCTATACTGTAGCTGAAGTACTTAAAGGAGAATCTGGTGTGTTCTCAGTCAGTAATGGAACTAATCGTCTTTATTGTTGTAAAATAAGAGCACCTGGCTTCGCCTATTTACAAGGACCTGACTTTACGTTCAAAAATCACATGCCAGCAGATGTGGCCACCATCATTGGTACTTAAGATACTGTGTCTGGAGAAGTGGATAGATGAAACTACTTAAAGCAGCACGCACAAATAGGAAACCCAAAAAATAAGATGCAGGTGAGAAGAGGGATACCCTTGTAGATCTGGGAAATAAAGATGATAAAGAAAGAAAGAATAGGTGCATGCTGGCCCAAGTAGGCACGCACGCACGCACGCACGCACGCACGCACTTCGGGATGGGGGCTTGATGAATCCCCCATCCCAACCGGAGGTATGGCTGAGCGGCTTAAGGCATTGGTTTGCTAAATCAACATACAATCTTCTTGTATCATGGGTTCGAATCCCATTTCCTCCGAGCGAGTGCGAAGCACGAGCGATGCGACAGTGACGTGATGGAAGAAACCCATACATTGCTTTTTGGGAATGCGGCAGTGGCCTGCCGGGAGAGACCTAGCCGGTAAGGGAGTGCTAGTTTTTGCTTCTTTTCTTTTCTTTTCTTGCGCGCTTGCTGCTTTTAAGGTAACATCAATGCTGCTTTAATAACCAGTAGTGCAAGTTCATTTGGACGGACAGCGGGAAATGCGATCAATAACACGTGGAGTTGGGTCTGCGGGCAAGCAAACATTCCCCCGCACAAGTAGATTGAATAGGAGTTGGCCGGCTTCTTTTTTTCTAAAATAAATTCCGATTCGCTAGAGAGAGATCAATTGCTTGCTTGCTTGCGGGGTGGAGTAAATGGCCAACTCGTCAGGCTCATGACCTGAAGACTGCGGGTTCAAACCCTGCCCCCGCACTACATGTTGTCAACAGTAAAAAAGCAAATGAAGATTATTGTATAATAATCCATGCTTAAGAATGGGAAACTAACGTGACTATTCATATTGTCAATTCGTTATCATTCGTGTTGTCAATGAGACGGTGACATTCCAATGAAGCGGTTTTCATCATCATGAAGGCCTTCATGCATGCATGAAGAACCTGTTTGGTTTGATGAACATGCCGGTTCATCATGCTTGCTGTTTAAAATACTCGTTAGGTGGTTCCGCTTTTCTTTTGGGGAAGGCGTGCGTTTCAGGCTTGCAGGGAAAAGTGCCATTTCCGAGTTCAAAGATTGCTGCTTTAAAGTGGAAAGAAAAGTGCAAAGCATCTTCTTGCCAGTGATTCATCAAGATTGCCGCCGGCTCGGTTTAAAGTGAAAAGAAAAGTGCTGCTTTGCTTTGCTTTGCTGGATTCGCAGATTATGGCCAGAAGATGATATTGCCTTCTTGCATGATCCTTCTGAATTTTACCAACGGAATTTCGAAATTCCAGCATTCAATTCTTTCCGCAATCTGAGCCGCATTAAAGATTATCGTATAATAATCCATGAATATTCAGGCCTTCTTGAAAGTTCAAAAGAAGAACTTTGGTTTGGTAGCCATTTATATTACACTTTTTACTTAATAACCACCTGCGAATTGATGACATCCTTGTGAGGTTGGTAGCGATCGAAGGCTAAGTACCAGCTGTATTTGCACTTTCCCTGCTTGCTTGCTTGCTTGCTTGCTTGCTTGCTTGCTGTTCGGCGCCCGCCGCTTTTGTCGTTAGCACTCTTTTGTTCATTAATCAAGCGTTTCGTTCCGTCCGGGCATCTTTGTAAGACGTGAAACACCCGATCCCATTCCGACCTCGATATGTGAAAAGCGTTTTCTGCCATATGTACTGATAATTTTCGGGAGACGTGGTTCGACAGCCCGGACCCTTTCAAATCGTATATGCGATTGCCTAAAGGTCAGATGCGAATCTGATATCAGCCAGAAACAATGAAAAGGCGTACGACAACGCAAAAAAGCAAGCTATGGATGTGAAGACAGATTAGAACGGTAAACACACAATACCAATGATGCGTAAATCCCTGGCTGGCATGCATTATCGGAAAATCTGTTCCTCAACTCTTACGCTCGAGAGAGCTAGGGAACTTGTCAGGGAAATCTAAAGTGTTTAGTTAAACGAGACGCTAAGAAAGGAGGAAGGACGAAGCCCTTCTTGCTTGCTTGCTTGCTTGCTTGCTTGCTTGCTTGCTGCGGATTGTACAAACTTCGTATCGCACAGCACGGAAAGAGAACTCAAGAGCGTAAAGGAAAAAACAGAGGATGCAGGGTCATTTGGTAGACGTTTTCGTCGAAACAATGAATCCTCTGTCCAAGTACTCGACCAATTCTTTCCGCGCTTCTTCCGCATTTTACAAACGTCCGAAGATTATTGTATAATAATCTATGCGGGCTTCTTTTTGTCTCGGTTTTAAGCAGTCACAGGTTGAGTGGCGATCGCAGAACACTCATTAAGATTTTGTACGGTGTTCGGTAGGTTCAACTCCTACTGCATCGAAAAGAATGCATTGGATGGATGCCTGGGCATTGAGAGGGAAGGACGCTTCCAAAGGCGAAAGGCCATGGGGAGATACCGTCTGTGATCCATGGGTTTCCAATCGGGAAACCGTATCCAAGCTTGCCGGGCATGCCGTGTGCTGCGGCTCTGCCTCGGACTTGAGAAACTTAGCGAACTGAAACATCATTGTAGCTAAAGGAAAGGAAATCAACTGAGACTCCGTTAGTAGCGGCGAGCGAAAGCGGATTAGGCAAAGAAAAGGGAAGGGGCCCCAGCCCAGAAGGGCCGCTTTCCCTGGCCCCGTGCGGGGGAGAACTTGCAGTAGAGGGAAGGGTGGGAACCCTTCCTCAAGGAATTCTGAAAAGGTTGGAAGATCTGGCCAAAGAAGGTGATAGCCCCGTAGATCTTTCCTGGCAAGTTTGATTACCATTACAAAACGCGGATACCGTGTTTGAATAATGATCGCTTTACGTGACTAAGGGGGACCACCCCCGCGCCTAAGTATTCCTCAATGACCGATAGCGTACCACAAGTACCGTGAGGGAAAAGTGAAAAGACCCCGCCGTATGCCGGGAGTGCAATAGAAAACCTGAAATCCGATGCAAACTATCAGTCGGAAGAGCGAAGCTGAGAAAATGCGGCAAAGCCACTAATGTTCGATGGAACGCATACGCGAAGCTGAGAAAGCGCTGTAGCTTTCGGAGGCAAAGCCACTAATGTTCGCATACGCGAACCCTTGAGCGAAGCTTCGCGTTGTCGGCTCTCGCTTTAGCACTTTCCACCCTAACGGCGTACCTTTTGCATAATGGGTCAGCGAGTGAATGGGAACAGCGGCTTAAGCCATTAGGTGTAGGCGCAACGAGGTTGAATCTTCGGCGTTGTTTCTATTTGACCCGAAACCGATTGATCTAGCCACGAGCAGGTTGAATCGAGCTCTCCACAGAGGCCTTGGAGGACCGAACTCACGTATGTGGCAAAATACGGGGATGACTCGTGGCTAGGGGTGAATCAAAGAGCTACGACTCCGCCGTTCCTTTGTTGAAGTCCGAAGGACCACAAGAAGAGGGAAAAGGAGTCCTCCTCTGGCCTTTCGCCCCACAAGCGTGCGAACGCTTTTTCAATAACTGGCTCATAACGGTGAAACCAGCTTACCCTTTGAGAGTAATGGCCACACCGTGGGAAGTCGTGAAAGCTTCTCTCCCTTTATTGCGGTCGAGTGCCCCAGCAAGCAAGCAAGCAAGCAAGCAAGCACGCCCTCAACGACGAGGAATAAAGCGGGTCAGGCCCCAAGATGAAAGCAGGTCAAGTTTGGTAGGCGGTTAGCTAACGCCAACCCGGGTTCAGCAAGCAAGCAAGCAAGCAAGAATGCGCCAGGATAGGTGCCCCGGGACCAACACTTAAACAGTCCAGGGTCCCACCACCAAAAGGTCTTGTTCCCACTGTCCTCGTTGCTTTATCTCGTATTCCAGAACCACCTTGTTCTTAGGGAATCTCTCTCGTAGCTACGAGCTAGCTCATTGACCCCGTAACGACTGATTCGAAAGATGAGAGCATGATTGTTAATGCCAACACGCCGGTTCTCACTCCCTTCGGCCGAATCCATCTCGAACCAAAGGTTGGTTCTCCGGCCATATGCACCAGTGTATCGAGAGCTGCTGCTTTTCAGCGAAGAAAAAAACTAAACTTTAGACGGGCTTCGTGATGTTTATGCTTTTTCATTGGAGCATCTATGAACATGTGAACACTGCTGCTGGCCCGACTGAAATTCACTTACGTAACCTTCTAGCCGAGGTCAATTTTGTCACTGAGATTGTTGTTCTAGCTAGGCCTTCTTGCTCTCTGGAGCCAAGTGAAGCGCAGTGATCATTGGAATGCAAGGCCATGAACATGACGTAAGGGAAGGCCGAATCCATCTCGAACCAAAGGTTGGTTCTCCGGCCATATGCACCGGTTCATCGTAACCGTTCGAGAGCGAAAAAAAAAACTAAACGCAGAAGCTAGACAATTGCTACGCGGCCCAACAAGAAAAGAAAAGAAGCGGATTGACGTGGCCGCAGTCATTCGACCTCCCCATGCTATCTGAGTGGATGCACCTCACCCTTCCACTGGCTATGCGGGGACTGGACCAATGTGATCTCGCCTTGACGTTGGCGGTCCGGCTTATGGAGAAGAGACCAACTGTGGTGTGGCCTTCTCCAACCAAGAGTCACACCAAAATGAAAATATTGCACTTGTGCCCGTTAGTTGACCGCGTTTCCAGCTAACGTTCCTTGTCATTGCGAACGACACCCTATTCATTCATTCATTCATTCGTTCGATCGGGGAATAAATCGCCCGCCCTTCATGCTGAATCCGCGTGTCTGCGTGTGGAAATCGCAGCGGCCTAATCGTTCGTACGGTTCTTCGAGGAAGAAATAAATCTATCCCTGCATCCCAACTACGAATAAGAATCAATCAGAGTTCTTTCGATTTTCTTTACGGAAACGCGGAAAGCCAGCCCATCGCCGCTTTGTTTGCGGTCGACGAGACAAAGCGAAGGCCTTCATTGCATTGCATTGCATTGCATTGCTGCGACTTGTTGAAGAACCAACCTTTAACTCCCATGCATATGGAGGAGAGAGAAAAAGGGAAAAAACCGAACAGACTTAGAAGTCGTTGAAAGGAATATTTGAGCATGATTCTTTCGCGCTTCTTCTAGAGATCTTTCCTGTTAACGCAACTATTATTTTGCCCATTCATGGAGTTTTGTTTAGTACTTTCAAATAATATGATTATCTACTGCTAGTATGTAACGTGGGTTGGCTCGGTTTACCTAGTGTTATGTGCCTAGGAAGGCACGTTCTGGGATGCGGGGGTTGAAAGCCATCGCTCGGATGGACTCCCTAACTGGCAGGGATCGGACTGCTGCCAAAAACCATAGCATGGGGACTATCCGCTCGCCGCAGGGCTAGTCGTACGCAACAGGAGCAAGGTAACTCCCCCAGTTTGTAGAATGTTCCGGGAGGCACTTGAGTCCGAACGCTATTATTCATGTGCGACCAACCCTCCGAGAGTAACTGTAATAAGCAGGTTCTGTGTACGCAGTACCAAACGGCGAGTCAACTACCAGACGCGCAACCTAGGGATCACCCGAATGGACTCTATAAAGATTGACTTCAATATAAGTAGAGCATAGCCGCCCAATCCTTAAAGATCGAGGCTTTGCTGGCCCGTACGGGTGAAAGATCCTGTCGTAATGTACTCCGGAAATTACACCAGGCAACCCAAGTCGAGCATGCGACAATGCCCCCATGAAGAGCTCCGAGGAAAGGGAGGTAGATGATAGTGTGATATTCTGTAAACGGACACGCAGAAGCGTCCCCGACAGGTGTACTACACCTAGCGAAAAAGAAAGAAATCGTACGTGGTGGGATAAGCGAATTAGGAGAATGCAGTTGACAGACTGGGAAATTTCCCGACCGAATCTCATATGAGACAACTGGAGTAAGCTGCTTGCTGCTTTGGGGCTGGCTACTTCTACAGCCGAGGAACCGGCGGACGATGGAACCTTAGCAAATGGAATGGGCGAAATGGAGATACCTACTCCTGTGAGTCATAGAGAATATACGCTCCGGAACTTGCTCTCCGACCTATACAGTGGTGGTAAGTAGGTCACTCTTGTAGTCAGACTAGCAAGTCGAGCCGCTCGCAAACAAAACTTCTCCAGCCAAGCCAAGCCAAGCCAAGCCAAGCCAAGCCAGGATTGTCCTAAACGTAAGCCCTGGACACACAACAATAGACATTCTATACTTCCCCCAACAAGCAAGAAAGAAGTGGATAGCTACGCTTGACTCGCTGAGCAAGATGCATTGCGACTGGATTCCCCCCTGACGAGCCTCACTATAAGTCCTAGAGTAGTGCGGTATGGTAAAGCAACACGGCTAGCCTTCCAGAGACCCGAACTCGCTGAAAGCCAAATGGAGCCAGCGGGACTTCCGTAGTCAAATAATCGTCCGGGAATCTTTGGTTCAAAATACGGACCTTCGGCCTTCTTTCGTAGAGTGAAGGGCGTGGGTGAAACTTTTGCTGAATGAAGGACACAAGCAAGGTCGGTTGGTAATTTTGAAGCGAACTCGCGTCTAGACATAGTAAATAGAACTTGAATTCAGGCAACTAAGCCACGTACTCTGAACACATAAACCAGTGTTCGATTTGAAAGGTTCGCTTGTTCCCGTAAATCTCCAGCAGAAGTCATCACAAACGAGCCACATGCGGGGAAACTTGCACGTGTGGTTCTGACCAGAGAGGGAAGACCTACCCCATCGGTTTCTAATAACCATCGTACCGGTCGCCGCTGGCGCACCCATAACGTTTGCTAATCTACCATATAATAATGGTATGAAAGACAATTCGACATATTTTCGCGAAATATTGCCACTATTAAGTACGGCTAGTACTATTGTTACGTGTTTGGATTATTTTAAACGGGAGAGGTTGAATGCTTCTGAATCCATTGTATTAACTTTACCTTCCACTCGCAGTATGCCTTTCATGGTCTTGGCCTGCGATTCAATTGCCATGTATTTAGCTATCGAGCCTTAAAGTTCATGTTTTCATGTGATCGCAGCCTTGAAGAGAGACTCTGAATTTTTCATGGAAGCCGGCCTAAAATATTCTATTTCAGGTGCATTCTCCTCCGGAATATTATTGTTTGGGTACGACTGGCCAACTACCGATATAGGCAGCGATGGCGACGAGCTATGCCTTAATTTCCGATGTGCGACATCTCACTGGTTGGGATAGAGATTCTCCTGGTCTCATTCCATGGCGGCGGAAAGAGTCCTCGGCGTAAAGTTAAGATTAGAAGAAGTAGAGCGAAAGAAATATACTTGGAGGAGGGTCCCGAGAGAGAGTGTAACCCAGCAAGGACAACGGGAGGGTGCGAAGAAGCCCAATACTTCAACTAAAGGAGCGACCTTAGTTGGTTCACTAAACCCCAACCCAGCGCTACATGTTCTCCTGGGTCCCGCCGAGGATCCCTCAAGTGCCCTTGTCCCGACTTCTCCCGGGATAGGCGTTATCGAAGACAAGCCAGGAATGGCCGAAGTAAGTGGACACCCACCTTACCGGTTAGAGAGGCCCTCTTTAAGACATTCACCAAAATGTTCACAGGGGCTAGGAACACTCGATCGTAGGAACTTCCGTACACCACTTACGGATCGCTCCGGGGTACGCAACAACCTTGACCAAATCTACCAAACGAATCAGGCCTTCGGCCCCGATCACGTGCACTATCAGCTTTATCCAATACATGGTCTTGGATAAAGATTTGCTGTTTACTGCTTACGGAAACATCCGATGATCACACCCCACCCCTGCCACGGGAAATTATTCAGAACTTCAATCTTCCGAGAAGAGAGAGAAAGATTCGTAAAACTTTTCAGTCAAACAAGATATTCGATCCACTTATATAGATATATCTATGTACATATGAATATGTACGTATTCTTTGCTCTCTATTTTGTAGAACCTTCGTTCTTCAAACCAACCTTGCGGCGGGCCGGGCCGGGCCGGGCCGGGCCGGGCCGGGCCGGCGGCGTTCTCCTATTAAATCATTCCCACGATACGGGCAATATGATACTGGCATTATCAATGTGTTAAGCGAGGAAAAACTGAAGATGGATTGGCTCTCAGCCAGCCAGCAGCAGAGTTACAGAGAGCGCCGCCCGCGCGCGGACCTTCTGATGGCCTACCTCGCCCCTAGACGAAAGGGCAACCATCTACACCTGAAATACTGTCGACAGTATTTGCTTGCGGCGGAACAACAAAAAAGAGTGCAGTCTCCCGCTTAACCGGAATTTGATAAGGTTTCGCAAGACACTTCAACATATACCTGACGTTAGCAAGGGGGAACCAAGGTTTCTGCCTCGGTTCCCCCGGCAGGCAGGCATTCTCGGAACGCCCGCATGATGAAAACCGCGCCGATGAAGCCGCTTAATGAACGATGCCCGGATGAAGCGGTGGGTGCGCAGGACCAGTGGAAATCCATCGTGTCCGCAGCGAAGGCGCCGCAGAGCGACCCGATTATTAGATACTTATAGGTTATAAACCGTAAGCCTTCAGCCTTATGCAAATACCATCATGAACAAGTGGTCCTTAGAACAAGGTGAGAATGGGGGGAGAGCTACTAGAGGCGTTCCTTCTGCCGGCCTTCCCTTCAGTTGAGTGGCTGAAGCCCCGCCCCTGGCTGGTAAGCGCTATGCGCCATTCCTTTAACGTAATGAACGTTGAGGGCGCGCGCGCCCCCGATGCGATGCCCGCAGTTTTATTTCCAAAATGAAGATCGAGGTGGAAGGCCTCATAATGAGATAGGTTCAATAGTGTCCGTGCAAGCCGTATGCAGTGAAAGTCGCACGTACGGTTACGAGGGGGTTCGCGTCTATACGTGGAGTGTGGATGGGAGCCTATGTCGCCCTATTTGTTCTATGATCTATGGGTCTACTGGAATCACTAACTTTGAAGAATCAGCCAAGACTTTCACTGGATATGAAATCACTTTGCTCAGTGCTCAATCTAGTGGTATCTTTATGGGGATCCCATTCATTGCTGTAGGTTTCTTATCCAAGATTACTGCAGTTTCTTTTCGAGCGGCCGTAAGACGGCCTGTGGGTACCGGCAGATTGCGGCCAATCTCAGTACTATCGGGGCGCCTTATGTTATGCTGCTGGAGCGTGGAACCCATCACTACCTCGTAAGAGCGTGAGACTATAGCATGTTACAAAAGCGCGGTTGGGGGCTAGGAGGTGAAGGGCACCGCGCGAACTCTTCTATAGTGTCACACGAGAGAAGCCCGCCCGCCTGGCGAATCGAAGTTCCAGTCAACTGGCCACCTGGTTAACCTGTGCCACAAGCAAGCACAGTGGAAACGCGTTGGTGTGCTTCCTGCCTGTCGAGATTAAGCAGCGACAAGGTCTAGATTGGAGGAGCTGGAAACAGCTGCATGAAAGCCGATTACTCAACTCAACCCCTTGCTTGGCTTGGGGACAATTAACGAAACGATATCCCGAGACACCAAAACCATAGGCTGTATCGGCGAGATCCAACGGTGAGCTAGATCCCCGGCTGGAAGTCATAGGACCTTTAGTACCCACTGCCGCATTCCGTGCGTGCCACTTCGGCCTTTATGTTACAAGCCGGCAAGAAGAGCGGCTCGAAAACCTGCCTGAAGGCGGGGAAGTGGGGCACAGCAAACGCTCCTTCACCTCATTCCGTTCAGGAAAGGGATAACCAGGAGCGCGCCGCGCGGGTCTTTGACCCCGAACAAAGCCTTTGGCCTTTGCTCGCGGAGCGAACTAACAAATTTCATTCTTTCAAGGAAACCTGCCGGATGGTAGTACGCCATCTTCACCTGCGGCGGAGAAAACCAAAGAAAGCGCCTTGTTCTCTTCTCGGCCTGAGAAAGCACTGGCAACAACGGAAAGGAAGGGGTCTATCTATCTAATACCTGCTTTTACTGAGCAGGTTTTATCCGTCCAAAATCCACTGCCGAATTAATTCCCGGTGACCTTATCCGACAGCGTGTGGAATGGCTGAAAGCGGCGGCGGACTCTCGGGTATATCTAATCCAAGTGTTGTAGGGTTAGAGAGCCGTATGATGGGCGACTATCACGTACGGTTCGGGGAGCACTGTAGTAGGTCATTCGGGAATTCTCTGAACTCTTCGCTAGGCAAACAGCGAGTGAACGACAGCTTTCTTTGCTGCACGGCTCGGTTAATGATTTACTTTCGACCCTATATGTGTGGGCACCTGATGTATACGAGGGTTTACCTACTCTGGTTACAGCATTTTTTCCCATTGCACCTAAAATATCTATTCCTGCCAATATGTTATGTGTTTCTCCCTATAGTTTCCACGATCTAACATGGTAACAACTCTTCCTTTTCTGCAGCATCGCTTTCATGATCCTAGGAGCACTGGCCGCTATGGCCTAAAAAGAAGTAAAAAGACTTTCAGCTTATAGCTCTATTGGACATGTAGGTTATCTTTCAATCGGTTTTTCACGTGGAATCACAGAAGGAATTTAATCACCACTAATTGGTATCTCTATTCATATATCAATGATCATTAATGTATTCGCTACAGTTTTAGCATTACGTTAAACCTGTGTCAAATATATAGCGGATTCAGGCGCTTTAGCCAAAACTAATCTTATTTCAGCTATTACTCCGTCCGTTACTATGTTTCTATACGCAGGAATACTCCCGTTAGCCGGCTTTCGTAGCAAATTCCATTTGTTCTTTGCCGCCCTGAGCTGTGGGGCTTATTTACTAGCTTTAATAGGGGTAGTTACTAGTGTCATCAGTCGTTGGGCGGCCGGAAGGGGTTGCCTAGAGTCAGTGTAAGAGACCTGCAGGCAGGCAGGGTCGTGCACCGGACGCGTAGCTTACCAAAACGTCGCAGGACAGATGGAGAGAACGCATCTACGAAAGGGCAAGTGAGGGGGTGCCGCTAGGATCTCATGAACCTACCCAAGATCCTTGTATGAGTCCGCCGCTATCACTACACGAGATGAACCTAAGTTGCCGTAAATCAAAGTATCCTTCAGTGTGATGAGACTCCCAGCCAGTTACAGCGCGCGATTGCTGAAGTGCCCCCTGCCGGTGATCAGAACAACGCAAGCCGGACGAAGACAGACGGAGCAGATTACCCATATCACTGCTGCTGGGGACAGGGAACAAATCGGCATCTCGATATGATAATACAGCCCTTAGGGAATAACGGCGAAGTCCATCCAAGAGGAACAATTCGTCTTAGAAAGCGGCGAAGCGCAGAAAAGGCGTTCATCATGAAGGCCTTCATGATGAACCGGCGCGCGCGCGCGCCTTCATGCATGATGATGAAAACCGCTTCGCGCCCGCCCTACAGGCCTTATTCGTTCGTTCGTTGGCCAAGTTAATCAAGTTCGAGAGAAGAAGTGAAGCTGGCCAAGCGACAGTGTTTTCTGGCAGGTCTCCGGGAGTGCTTGCAAGGAAGAGTGCGCAAAGAAAAGATTGAAAGCGGCGTTGCTATATATAGGTAGATAGATATAGATACATCCATCTATCTATACGTATCTGTTTCTTTTTCTACCAATTGTATAGAAATGTTCCTCTCCTGATTATTTACTGCGCTCTTCCCATAGCGGGCTCTGCGATGGACGGCAGAAGGTCCATAGTACCCGCCTACCTAAAAGGAACCCCTTTGTCTTGGTTTCATTTAGGGGAAAGCACTGAGTGATCCGGTAGCCGGGAAGGGGCCTAAATAGTAAAAGCCTTGGTGAATTAGACTCTACGTATTCACTCTGCTTAACCCCCTTTTGTTGGATCCATTGGATGCGTCTGACAGAGTTCAGACAGGGGATTCGATCCTTGTGAATCTTTGGATGCATAGCTTTTTGAACAGGGCCGCAGGTGGTCTGAAGGAGATCAAACAGGGGAGGATAAGCAGGCTCGCCCCTTCCCTCGGTATCCCTCCCGCTCCCCCCGAATGAAAGGGGAGAGCCGAAGACCCTGCGGATGGGGGAGGAAAATAAGTCCTCGAGAATAAGGACCAATCTGCTGTTGAAGTGGGCATCGCTGGCTGAGAAAGCGCTATAGCTTTCTTGCTCCGCTCCTTCGTTCGTAAAGCCAACGGCGGTTCATGCGTGCGGAGTTATCTGAACCTGAACGATTCAGAACTAACATCCGAAGCAAGTTGAGTGGGTGAGCCGTATGATGGGCGACTGTCTCCCGCGGTTCTAGGGGGACTAGGTACCCTGGGACACTGGGGGTCACTCCATTTTATTATATACGCCTGGTGAAAATAATGTATTTCGATACGCCTAAAAGATGGATTCTATATAAACCAATGGATCCTGAGAAATCGTTGCTACTAGCTATTAGTTTCTCGTCGATTAGTTTCCTCTTCTTATACCTTTCTCTGCTTTTCCTAGTCACTCATGAAATGGCACGTTGTCTATGTATTCGAGTGGTCTCATTGAATCTCTTCACTTCGGGGTGGGGGTCCGCCCCCTTTTTTCCCGCCTGCTGCTTTTCGCTTTAGTTGCGGTTGTATGCCGTGGACACACGGATAGATTCATTCCCTAATATCCCCGGCTCGGACGCCCGCCCTTTCTGGGTCCTCCTATCCCACGAATATGTTTGCAGGGTTAATCGGGTCGGACAGAGGGGTGTATTCACTATACCGAAAGACGACCAAAGTTGCTTGCCCAAAAGCAAGCAGCCCTCCGAACCGAAGTGGCGCCCTCCTTAGGAAAGTTGGTTTGAGGGAGAAAATGGTTGGTGGAAAGGTCAATTCGTTTCATTTCCATGGAAGAGGAGGGTACGAGCGGAGTTCTCTAGCCTAGGCAAAGCATCAGATATACGTTTCGCTATCCATTAACAACAGTGAAAGCGTAAATCTTTTTCAGACCTAACCTATTGGGTGGGAGAGGCAGGATTTGAACCTGCGTAGAAAACCTTCAACAGATTTACAGTCTGTCGCTTTTAACCACTCGGCCACTCTCCCCGTTCAAAGTAAGCTTTGACTGACTTTCTGAGCGATTGGGAAGAGAGAAATCGATTAATCTACACGTCCTAACCCCTTCCAATAGACTAATCGAACAAGTAGAGGTTCAAGGAATCAAACAAATAGAGGCCATGTTGAATGCCGTCGGTACACCTATGCTCGGAGCTTCTAAGAAATGTCATGGCGAAATAGCAAGCAGCTTAACACTCGCTCGAAGTCTTTGAAATAATTGCCTCGAGAGCAAGGCTTCGGTCCTTCTCGATAGAATCGTCACGAAGCGAAAGGTGACTTCTCGTTCTCCCTATTATTATTATTGTGGGCGAGGAGGGATTTGAACCCCCGACACCGTGGTTCGTAGCCACGTGCTCTAATCCTCTGAGCTACAGGCCCTGTCCCCACTGGATTTGTTCTAGGAACCCCCACCTTTTCTTTCCTTACCCATTTCGGGCGGGTTAGAAAGATGCGCTTAGGATCCTCTCTCAGAATATGCCGACACAGAAAAGACGCCACACTGCGAACAAAGACACTTTAGAAAGAAGGAAAAAGGCGTAAAGAAGGTGGTATCGTATCTGTTACGAGGCATAACATACATGTATTCTCGATCATTGAGTTCGGGTATACTTATTGAAGGGAAGTTCATATAATTGAACTGGACTCGGAAGCAGGTTAATTGATTAAAGTAAACTAAACCGCCCGCGAATTCTCCTTCAAATCAATGAAAAAGCCGAACAGAGCACAAAGCAATGTAAATTGATTGGCCGTTACTATCCTATGTTACCATTCGCGAGCTGTGGTTCGGGGGATCCCTGAGAAATGGCGGACCGTTGTTGTTCTCGAGAGAGACACTTGGTCAACAATCCCATTGAGAATCTTCGTCCGTCGGGCATCTTTGTCGTCGTCTCGTAGGTGCCATGCCCAGATCCTTGTGGTATCGATAAGGTCATCACGTCTTATAAAAGCACCAATACCCGGCTCATGCGGAACGGAAGAAGCGGAGCAAGCAACTCTTCGTCGTTTCTTCGGCTGGCTTTTCACCAATACCTGCCATTCAATCTACTTACCATTTATCCTATATGACTGGCTTTTTTTGATTATCGCCGGTTCATTTCATGCGGGCCTATTTAAAAGCTCTAGTCGATCAATTCTCATGTTTGTTTCAGTTACTTTCTCCGGATGCAAGACTCGAACTTGCGACCCATGGATTAACAGTCCACTGCTCTACCGACTGAGCTAATCCGAAACGAGAACGGGTGTATTATTGACCCGAATGAAGCCAGCCCTGCAACCCCCTTTTTTCCCTATCTCTATAAGAGGGTGATGGAGTTGTGAAGAGTTCAAAGTGAATAGAGACTGGAAGCTGGCTAAACGAATGGCGCGTCTATATACTAAATTTCCTTACCAGACTATACTATAGGGGGCCAGTACCGAAATCTTTCTGTCTGTAGCCGGCGGAAGAAGCGCCTCTCACCAACCAAATAACATGGCGCCCGCCGCTTTCCCAGCAAGCACGAGTAGGAGCGGAAGCTGAGAAAGAGCTTTGCGCTTTATCCCAGCATCTATCTCAGCAGAAAATATGTATCTAATCAAGCGTAGCGGTCAAGGTCATTACATGACCGATATATCGATCTTTTTCACACCATCTATGGTGAAGCGGGCTTCGGTTTGCGACTGAAGGGACGAGCGCCGATCTCTTTCTGAAAGGTTAACTCGATGAAAGCGGATCTGCATTCCTTTTCGAGGGTTTATCTTGCCTTTTTTTCTCCTCAAGAGAAGAGATTGGCGGGTCGACCGGCGATGAGGATTTTGATATGCTGTGGGGAACCGATGAAGCGGGTCTGATATAATGAACCGGCTTCTAGGCGGTAAGCCTGGGCGCTCCATGTGAAGTCTCCCCTCTCGTCCCTTACAAGTCCTAGGTTTGCTTGCTTGCTTGCTTGCTTGCTTGCTTGCTCGTCAGAGTTTGATTCGCTCTCATCAGTCGAAGGGGGATCTCCGGCACGCACCTTCGCTACTCCTCCAGTGACTCTTCCGGCGCACTTGTCTCGTTGACATGAGCACGCTTTCGGTCACAAGAGTTAGATTGTGCACAAAATAAAAACTACGCGAATTGACCGCCCGCCGTTGAGTGACGAATTTGTTCATCCGGATGAAAAGGCTCGCGCGCGGGGAAGGGGAATGCCGCGGTGCATATGGTCTCGTTCGTTCGTTGGCCCATCGTTGGTTGGTTGTTGAGAACGTCAGTCAGCCGGCAAGCAAAATTTCAACTGAACCCCCCAATCGCTCAAGACTTCGATCAACGAACAGATTGTCTTGTCGTCGGCAATTCAGAAAGTGTTAAGACACCCACATGAGACGATGCGGTGGGTTCAGCGGGGGATGTTTACATTCTGAACCACGAGAAACCAGCCCTCACTCATCGTGGGGACTACGGGACCTTGGGGTCCTGTGGACCTCTTGCTCAACCCTCTAACGAAGAGGCTAGGGACCTTTTGCTAGCCTCCCCAAGCAAGCAAGCAAGCAAGCAAGCAAGCAAGCAAGAAAGTTATCCCTTACGGGAATCGAACCCGTTTCTTCGACATGAAAAGACGATGTCCTAACCACTAGACGAAAGGGACTTGGCTTTGAAAACCTGATGAAGACGTGCTTGAATCAACTCTACACCCAGCCAGATGCTTATGGCAAGAGGTTAAAGCACTACGATCTGTAGTACCTCCTCTCAATCCTAGGACCTTCGGGTTAACCATTTCCTACTATCTATAGGAGGCATAGTCTTCACAACTCTATATACGAAATTTCCGGGTTTCAAAATGAATGCCTAGATGACTCAGAAGGTCATGTCTTCAGAGAAGTTTCAGGCAGGCAGGTTACAATGCTTGTTTGATCCGTGGACAGAGTTATGCCACAAGAAGCCGCAAGAAGCGCAGAGAAAGACGTGGAAAAAGGACGGAGCGAAAGGTTACCCGCCCAGTACACGGCAATAATCGAGGTGACAGGATTCGAACCTATGGCCCTCTGTACCCAAAACAGATGCGCTACCAGACTGCGCTACACCTCGTGCTTGCTTGCTTGCTTGCTTGCTTGCTTGCTTGCTGCGTGGGCCATCCCCAGCAGTAATGGTTGAGGGCCGGCGTAAGCTATCGATTAGCGCCTAAGCCGCTTGGTTGGCACCCGATCTCTCATCACTCAATCTCGGGAAGGGAAAAGGGCCTAGAAAGAAAGTCTTATGTCCTTGCAGCAAGCAAGTCGCAGCAATGCAATGAAGGCCTTCGCTTTGTCGTCGTCTTTCGATCTATACGTTTTTCGAACTCCAATGCTTGCTTGCTTGCTTGCTTGCTTGCTTGCTGCTTTAGGCTTTAGCGAGGTTCATGAAATCTCGAAGAAAGCAGCAAGCAGCTGGGGTCTTTGAATAGTTAACGTCTCACAGGTCATGAGGCGGCTCGAAAGTCAAAGAATGTATATGATACTAACCGTACATTTTCCCTTCCCGCGCTGGTAGCTCAACTGTTAACCGCTTCATCCGCGATTGGTCTACGGTTTCAATCCCTTCATGCGCTTCATGAAGAAGCGCTTCCTCCTCGCGCATAGCGCTTCATCCGGCCGGGCCGGGCCGGGCCGGGCCGGGCCGGCATTTACCCAACTTGGAATTAACTTCATCAAGTCAGTACAGTTAACGAAAGGACGCTGGCGCTTCCCTTTGAGATTCCCTCCAGCCACAGGTTCCCCTACGACTACCATGTTACGACTTCACCCCAGTCACTGACCCAACCGTGATATGCGCCAAGAAGACCACCAATACCAAAATGGGCCACACTCAACGGCGGCATGGAACACTTTAGTAATGGGTGATCTCTGGTCGATGCTTCGGGCGAAACCAATTCCCAGGGTGTGACGGGCGGTGTGTACGGGGCCCGAGTACATATTCACCGCGGCATGCTGATCCGCGATTACTAGCGATTCCAACTTCATGTTCTCGAGTTGCAGAGAACAATCCGAACTGAGGCAATCTTTCTGGATTCGCTCCGCCTTACGGCCCTGCTTCCTATTGTAATTGCCATTGTAGCACGTGTGTAGCCCAGCCCATAAGGGCCATGCGGACTTGACGTCATCCTCACCTTCCTCCATAGTAGAACTACGGGCAGTCTCTTGTGAGTGCAACATCGGCACAGAGGGAGTGTCATCAATCCTGGCTAACCGCTGACTGAACACAGATTCATGGGCAGGTACCGATGAAGCGGCTCACTTACCACCGGCTCGCTCGTCGGAACCTCAAGTTCGTCGGAAGCCAGCCCATGTTCTATGTTCCTGCTTGCCGAGGGTGAATGATGACATTGATCCTCTGGGAGCAGCATATCTTAGCAACACAAAACGAGGGTTTCGCTCGTTATAGGAGTTAACCAAAAACGTCTCACGACACGAGCTGACGACAGCCATGCAGCACCTGTATGAATTTTCGTTTCATCCCGTTAAGGACAAGCACACCGGTTCATATGTCAAGTGTTCATACGTCAAGTGTTCATATGTCAAGGGCTGGTAAGGTTTTGCGCGTTGTATCGAATTAAACCACATGCTCCACCGCTTGTGCAGGCCCCCGTCAATTCCTTTGAGTTTCAGTCTTGCGACCGTACTCCCCAGGCGGAGTGTTTAACGCGTTAGCTGGGCCCCCGATCCGCGGACCAAGGACGAACACTCATCGTTTACGGCATGGACTACCAGGGTATCTAATCCTGTTTGCTCCCCAAGCTTTCGCACCTCAGCGTCAGTAGAGACCCAGAAAGCTGCCTTCGCTACTTCGGCGTTCCTTCGTATATCTCCGGATTTTATCCCTACACACGAAATTCCACTCCCCTCTGTCCCACTCGAGTAAATTGGTTTTGAAAGCATTCCGCCAGTTGAGCTGGCGCCTTTGACTTTCAACCTGATTCACTGCCTACGTGCCCTTTACGCCCAGTCATTCCGAATAACACTTGCCCCCCCCGTCTTACCGCGGCTGCTGGCACGGAGTTAGCCGGGGCTTCTTCTTCGAGTCTTGTCATAATCGCGTACTCGACGAAAGAGCTTTACAAGCGGCATTGCCCTTCCTCGCTAACGCGACGTTTTTCACTCACTCACGCGATATTGCTGGATCGGGCTTTCGCCCATTGTCCGATATTCCCCACTGCTGCCTCCCTACGGAGTCTGGGCCGTGTCTCAGTCCCAGTGTGGCTGATCGTCCGAAAAGATCAGCTAAGCATCTGCGGCTTGGTCAGCCTTTACCCAACCAACTACCTAATACTACGCAGGCTCATCAAACAGCGCTTTTTAGCTTTATCGAAAAGCAGCAAGCAAGCAAGCAAGCAAGCAAGCAAGCAGCAAAGCTGCTTTCGTTTCTTTGGGATTCGGCCCAAACTGTTTGGCAGATTCCCACGCGTTACGCACCCGTTCGCCACTTTGTCTTCAACTGTTCTATAGACGAAAACAACGTTCGACTTGCATGTGTTAAGCATATCGCTAGCGTTCATTCTGAGCCAGGATCAAACTCGGTTTTTTGGTCAATTTCTGCCATACGAGGCAGGTTGATGAATTCATGTGCAATATTTGAATTTTGGTGTGACTCTTGGTTGGAGAAGGCCACACCACAGTTGGTCTCTTCTCCATAAGCCGGACCGCCAACGTCAAGGCGAGATCACATTGGTCCAGTCCCCGCATAGCCAGTGGAAGGGTGAGGTGCATCCACTCAGATAGCATGGGGAGGTCGAATGACTGCGGCCACGTCAATCCGCTTCTTTTCTTTTCTTGTTGGGCCGCGCCGCAATTGTCTAGCTTCTGCGTTTAGTTTTTTTTTTCGCTCTCGAACGGTTACGATGAACCGGTGCATATGGCCGGAGAACCAACCTTTGGTTCGAGATGGATTCGGCCTTCCCTTACGTCATGTTCATGGCCTTGCATTCCAATGATCACTGCGCTTCACTTGGCTCCAGAGAGCAAGAAGGCCTAGCTAGAACAACAATCTCAGTGACAAAATTGACCTCGGCTAGAAGGTTACGTAAGTGAATTTCAGTCGGGCCAGCAGCAGTGTTCACATGTTCATAGATGCTCCAATGAAAAAGCATAAACATCACGAAGCCCGTCTAAAGTTTAGTTTTTTTCTTCGCTGAAAAGCAGCAGCTCTCGATACACTGGTGCATATGGCCGGAGAACCAACCTTTGGTTCGAGATGGATTCGGCCGAAGGGAGTGAGAACCGGCGTGTTGGCATTAACAATCATGCTCTCATCTTTCGAATCAGTCGTTACGGGGTCAATGAGCTAGCTCGTAGCTACGAGAGAGATTCCCTAAGAACAAGGTGGTTCTGGAATACGAGATAAAGCAACGAGGACAGTGGGAACAAGACCTTTTGGTGGTGGGACCCTGGACTGTTTAAGTGTTGGTCCCGGGGCACCTATCCTGGCGCATTCTTGCTTGCTTGCTTGCTTGCTGAACCCGGGTTGGCGTTAGCTAACCGCCTACCAAACTTGACCTGCTTTCATCTTGGGGCCTGACCCGCTTTATTCCTCGTCGTTGAGGGCGTGCTTGCTTGCTTGCTTGCTTGCTTGCTGGGGCACTCGACCGCAATAAAGGGAGAGAAGCTTTCACGACTTCCCACGGTGTGGCCATTACTCTCAAAGGGTAAGCTGGTTTCACCGTTATGAGCCAGTTATTGAAAAAGCGTTCGCACGCTTGTGGGGCGAAAGGCCAGAGGAGGACTCCTTTTCCCTCTTCTTGTGGTCCTTCGGACTTCAACAAAGGAACGGCGGAGTCGTAGCTCTTTGATTCACCCCTAGCCACGAGTCATCCCCGTATTTTGCCACATACGTGAGTTCGGTCCTCCAAGGCCTCTGTGGAGAGCTCGATTCAACCTGCTCGTGGCTAGATCAATCGGTTTCGGGTCAAATAGAAACAACGCCGAAGATTCAACCTCGTTGCGCCTACACCTAATGGCTTAAGCCGCTGTTCCCATTCACTCGCTGACCCATTATGCAAAAGGTACGCCGTTAGGGTGGAAAGTGCTAAAGCGAGAGCCGACAACGCGAAGCTTCGCTCAAGGGTTCGCGTATGCGAACATTAGTGGCTTTGCCTCCGAAAGCTACAGCGCTTTCTCAGCTTCGCGTATGCGTTCCATCGAACATTAGTGGCTTTGCCGCATTTTCTCAGCTTCGCTCTTCCGACTGATAGTTTGCATCGGATTTCAGGTTTTCTATTGCACTCCCGGCATACGGCGGGGTCTTTTCACTTTTCCCTCACGGTACTTGTGGTACGCTATCGGTCATTGAGGAATACTTAGGCGCGGGGGTGGTCCCCCTTAGTCACGTAAAGCGATCATTATTCAAACACGGTATCCGCGTTTTGTAATGGTAATCAAACTTGCCAGGAAAGATCTACGGGGCTATCACCTTCTTTGGCCAGATCTTCCAACCTTTTCAGAATTCCTTGAGGAAGGGTTCCCACCCTTCCCTCTACTGCAAGTTCTCCCCCGCACGGGGCCAGGGAAAGCGGCCCTTCTGGGCTGGGGCCCCTTCCCTTTTCTTTGCCTAATCCGCTTTCGCTCGCCGCTACTAACGGAGTCTCAGTTGATTTCCTTTCCTTTAGCTACAATGATGTTTCAGTTCGCTAAGTTTCTCAAGTCCGAGGCAGAGCCGCAGCACACGGCATGCCCGGCAAGCTTGGATACGGTTTCCCGATTGGAAACCCATGGATCACAGACGGTATCTCCCCATGGCCTTTCGCCTTTGGAAGCGTCCTTCCCTCTCAATGCCCAGGCATCCATCCAATGCATTCTTTTCGATGCAGTAGGAGTTGAACCTACCGAACACCGTACAAAATCTTAATGAGTGTTCTGCGATCGCCACTCAACCTGTGACTGCTTAAAACCGAGACAAAAAGAAGCCCGCATAGATTATTATACAATAATCTTCGGACGTTTGTAAAATGCGGAAGAAGCGCGGAAAGAATTGGTCGAGTACTTGGACAGAGGATTCATTGTTTCGACGAAAACGTCTACCAAATGACCCTGCATCCTCTGTTTTTTCCTTTACGCTCTTGAGTTCTCTTTCCGTGCTGTGCGATACGAAGTTTGTACAATCCGCAGCAAGCAAGCAAGCAAGCAAGCAAGCAAGCAAGCAAGAAGGGCTTCGTCCTTCCTCCTTTCTTAGCGTCTCGTTTAACTAAACACTTTAGATTTCCCTGACAAGTTCCCTAGCTCTCTCGAGCGTAAGAGTTGAGGAACAGATTTTCCGATAATGCATGCCAGCCAGGGATTTACGCATCATTGGTATTGTGTGTTTACCGTTCTAATCTGTCTTCACATCCATAGCTTGCTTTTTTGCGTTGTCGTACGCCTTTTCATTGTTTCTGGCTGATATCAGATTCGCATCTGACCTTTAGGCAATCGCATATACGATTTGAAAGGGTCCGGGCTGTCGAACCACGTCTCCCGAAAATTATCAGTACATATGGCAGAAAACGCTTTTCACATATCGAGGTCGGAATGGGATCGGGTGTTTCACGTCTTACAAAGATGCCCGGACGGAACGAAACGCTTGATTAATGAACAAAAGAGTGCTAACGACAAAAGCGGCGGGCGCCGAACAGCAAGCAAGCAAGCAAGCAAGCAAGCAAGCAAGCAGGGAAAGTGCAAATACAGCTGGTACTTAGCCTTCGATCGCTACCAACCTCACAAGGATGTCATCAATTCGCAGGTGGTTATTAAGTAAAAAGTGTAATATAAATGGCTACCAAACCAAAGTTCTTCTTTTGAACTTTCAAGAAGGCCTGAATATTCATGGATTATTATACGATAATCTTTAATGCGGCTCAGATTGCGGAAAGAATTGAATGCTGGAATTTCGAAATTCCGTTGGTAAAATTCAGAAGGATCATGCAAGAAGGCAATATCATCTTCTGGCCATAATCTGCGAATCCAGCAAAGCAAAGCAAAGCAGCACTTTTCTTTTCACTTTAAACCGAGCCGGCGGCAATCTTGATGAATCACTGGCAAGAAGATGCTTTGCACTTTTCTTTCCACTTTAAAGCAGCAATCTTTGAACTCGGAAATGGCACTTTTCCCTGCAAGCCTGAAACGCACGCCTTCCCCAAAAGAAAAGCGGAACCACCTAACGAGTATTTTAAACAGCAAGCATGATGAACCGGCATGTTCATCAAACCAAACAGGTTCTTCATGCATGCATGAAGGCCTTCATGATGATGAAAACCGCTTCATTGGAATGTCACCGTCTCATTGACAACACGAATGATAACGAATTGACAATATGAATAGTCACGTTAGTTTCCCATTCTTAAGCATGGATTATTATACAATAATCTTCATTTGCTTTTTTACTGTTGACAACATGTAGTGCGGGGGCAGGGTTTGAACCCGCAGTCTTCAGGTCATGAGCCTGACGAGTTGGCCATTTACTCCACCCCGCAAGCAAGCAAGCAATTGATCTCTCTCTAGCGAATCGGAATTTATTTTAGAAAAAAAGAAGCCAGAAAATAGATTGCCATAGCCATGGGTTCAAACCTTTCCCCGAAGCTGCCGGCCGAAATCAACCGTTGCCAGTCGTTGTGTCCAACGAAGCTACGCGTAATGACTGTCCCTACCAAAAGACAAACAAACAAAGCATTTCTATAGGAGGTAACTGGGCCAATTCCCGCAAACCACCTATAGGTTAGGTTAGGTGATCTATCGGCTTGTTCAATTCCCGCCGTTATCCGCTCACCCGCCTAACGCTCCTACAAACAAAAGGGAGGGTCTCCTTAGTAATTACGTGAGGGGGCCTCCTTCCCCATCTCTTGAACTAGACTGAACCAGTTGTTACTGATGATAGAGAACTGGCAATTTTTTAGCGGAACGTAGCCGGATTTTTCTACACCTCTTCACTCAATAGCTTTTACTCCTTGATACCCTCAAGTATGTGTGGTTTGATTTTGTCGGGGAGTTCCTTCTCATATTAAGCGATCTATGTCAAAGGGATCTAGTCCGGGAACCCATTGACCGCCGCGAGGATAACTACAATCTGTCATTCGATAGGGATCAGGGGATATTATAGTTATTTAAGTACCTCGGTAAGCCTAGCGCCGCAATATGGCGAATACTAAATAGCGGGATCGAGGTCTGACCCAAATTACGCAGAAGCGGCAACTTCACGATGTTATGCCGGCTCCAATTTTAAGGTGCCACGAAGTGCTTTCATAGCTTTCGGCTAAGCGGCAGACCCAACACAACTAACGAGTAATCCTACGTTAATAACGAGCCAAACTCCGCGATAGAGAGGTTCAGTTTCCGGGAGGATTTATCCATCTGTAATGAGAATGACATTGATAAGAGTATAAACAGAAACGTCTCCAGCTTATATTTCAATGACGAGTGAAGCAATCGAGCTACCTACACCAGTCTAGTCTAACCTTTTGGCGGCTCTTTCCGATGAACAGAGATATGAATAGAAGACATCTCCGAGGGAAACCTCACAACCTAGTAGTCAACGTGGCGATAATGACATTTATCAATATGCCACTGATTACTTACTGGGATCGTCATAGATGATTAATGCGTGCATTCCATGATCTCTAGAAGACTCTCCCGTAGCACGACCAGGATGTAGTGCCGGGAATTACAGGAGAGCAGAATCCGAAGCCGTGACTACAACAATAATGAGATATTCCAGAGCACCGGCTTCCGGGGGAATCTTAACCGATTATGCCACGGTTGAACGTTTTTATCCAATCACTACGTACACGCGAAACAATTTTTCACTATCGAAGGTGCCCTATGCGTTGATTGGTTTCTAGTTCAGAATGGTATCAATAGCTATAGCAGTCTTTCCAGTTTGTCGGTCGCCGATTATCAGTTCCCGTTGACCACGACCTATAGGGACTAGGCTATCCACCGCTTTTAACCCTGTTTACATAGGTTCGTGGACAGATTTACGTGCAATAATCCCAGAGACTTTGACTTCTACACGTCTTCATTCTACCGCGCTCAAAGATAGAGTCAAGCTTCTGCCGAGGAGAAGTGATCGTAGTTGTGCTCTCCGAACCGTGCGGAATAGTCGCCCATTACACGGCTCTCTAACTTGACTTTATCTGGGTCTTGTTTAACCCCAGAGGCCGAAAGGAGGGTGGAAACTTCCTCACAAGTTCCCTCCTCCTTTCCTCCTTGGGGACCCACTTTGTGATTTCCTGAAGTCCACTCTCTCCTGGAGTTTGCAGAGAGGAAAATGGCTTTTCAGTTAAGTCAGGTAAAACTTGCTTGCCTTTTCGCCGAAAAAGCAATAGAAAAAAGTTATGAATACAAGAAAGAAGAAACCGCAACCGCAGCCCTGGATGATTCTTCCTGAAGTAAGTTCTAAAGAATGCCCTAACCAGATTGATTTATCCATTTCACGTAATTCGGTCGGTTACGTGTTTTTCATAGCACCTTTCATGTCGTGCCACATAAAGATGGATTACCTAAAATCAGTTGAATTCCTAAATCATGAAAACAACTTTCACACGACGGCATCAAACGGGGCAAATCATCCATCTAGGAAGAACAGGATGTGGTTCCCAAAGAATGCTTTGACACCAGTGTTTCCTTCCTGTACTCCAGTGTTTTCGGAGCATCCTAATGGTTACACAAAATGGTCAAAACCTTAAAGACTTTGGGATTATTAGAAACGAATACTTCCCACACGTGTTCTCTAGGAGAGATTAGTCTCCCGCGAGTGCCTAAAGAATAGACAATCGACACTTTCTTTTTCAACGAAGGGAGTCCTTCACATTCCCATAGCCCTTTCTCTCTAGCTTTCTCTTGCTATACCGTCGCCGTTGCTGTTCTCAACCCTTTCATAATGTTACGCGGGCAGGAGAGCACTGAGGTAAAGTAACGGACGAGGGGGCACTATGATGGGTGGAAGGGGCGGGCCGGTGATTTTCAAGAGCGGATACGGAAGGAGAAAGGATGCGACTCCTCTCCTGCGTCGTCCATTCGAAATGATCGTTTAGTCAAGGTGTAGGGAGAATTTCACTAAATCCCGGGCTAGGTGATGAGGAAATAAAAGTTCAATACTCCAACACCCCAAAAAGAAAGCATACAACGTTTAAGACCCGTAAAATCTATCACTAGCTAAACAATCATTCGGTCATGTCACTCGTTCCATCAGTCTTTCACGATCCGATTCTGGTTCTATCTGCTTTAGGGGTGGCCTACAGCACAGGTCCTGCAGGGGTCGCCCCCCACGGTTTCATAGCTGCTTTCGAGACTCGATTCAAAGGCAAAGGGAAAGGCAAAGCCACGGCAGGTTTGGTCCGCCGGAACGGCGATCCGACCGGCATGGCCTGCGGAAACTAAACCGACATTCTATCATCGAAATGTTTGTTCTGTGCCGGCACTTAACCGCAGGCAGTTTCCGCCACGTTTACAGTAATGGGGAATCGACCGAAAGTCAAAGCCAGAACTGTACGGTGCAGGCAAACCAGCTATTCAGCAGTTCTCAACCCCATTCTTTTCGTTGTCGAAGGATCTGGAAAACGACCTGTCTCTCCTCCTATAACTTAGATAGAATTTATAGATTACTTTGCTGCTTGCTTTTTGGTAGAAATTGAATGACCAGAAAGGGACCCTCTTTACCTTCCACCTAAGCCGCCCGCGCAAGAAAGAAGAGCTCGAAGCCAATCCCACAGCGGGAACAGTGAAGCAGGTCTTTCCGTCCAAAAAGAATAATACGGCTATTCTCACAAACGAATTGTTCCCTTTTAGAGAAAAGAAGTTAGTAGAAGTCTACTCAGGGGAGGATAAAAGAATATGAGACGAGCGGCGCTTCGCCCAGGAAGAATATGAGCTAAAAATGAGCTGCTTTATCAGATGCTTCACCAGGTTTTTTGCCTCGCAGGACATTTATAATCTAAAGGGATTCCCATTCACTAAACCCTAAAACCTTACTTGAAACAAAATCGTTATGGATACGAAGAACGAGCAGGAGAGGGACGTCTGACCTCTTCGGGCAGGTTAACGCCTAGCCTACTAATTAGACCTAAACACTAAATAAAAAAGCACATGCAAAGGCTCAATAACTATCTATTCGTTAATTTTACCAACATCGTCAGTAGAAGAGGAAGTGCTGCAAGCACAGCAGACACCGCTGAAGCATTAGATCAACCGCACATCAATGAGCGTGTAACTCAGACTGAGGGTACGGAAGATATTGAGCGGATTGAAGAACTCGACTCCCTGATGAAGGGAGCTTACGCTAAATACGAATGGCGCAGAGCTATACAATTAATGCGGCGTTTTATAATCCAATAAGATTATTTCGGCCGAAGAATCCTTACCTATATCGCAGTATACCATAGAACACAACTCACCCTACGAGGATGCCGCAGAAAGCAGCAACGCGCCTATGATGCGGGCCGCCGCAGAAGACGACAATTTACCGCCCATCGATTCACCTACGAGGGCAGAGGCGGAAAGCTGAATTTCCACGTTCGCCGGCATACTATTTTTAGTGTAAATGAGGCGGAAGTAGCAGGTGGGTGCTTCTAAAATAAAGCAAAGTAGAAGAAAGAGGAAGAACCAGATAGAAGTCAAAGGTCTAGCTCTAGTAGATACAAGACCCTACCGGGTGCTTCTAAAGTGAAAGAAATGGAAAGAGAAGAATTGGATCAGTAAGGTAGGATATTAATCGTAAAAGATAACATGAATAATTTCCAATATTAAAGTTTACCTTGTTTTTTGTGTTTTAGGCAAGCAAGAGCTCTACTTACTTTACTGATTTCTTTTGATGTACTGAGAGCTAACGGAGCTCCTTGCATAAGGTTCAACTCCTCATCAGTGCATGTTAGCTTCGGCAACGAGCAGGGATGAGCACGGTCTTGGTTCGTAGTTTAGCTTCCCGGTTGGCTGGCTTGGCTGGCAAATCGTCTCTGTGGTTCATCGTTTCATGCCGCATCACAGCAAGCAGAAAAAACGGATTGATATACGCGGGCACAGCCAACAGCTGAACCTAATCATCGGGGTTTACTAATGGCTTGTAGTCTAGCTTCACTGTAGTCTGTTAGCTGCCGCTTTACGTTTGTCTCGCAGCTCCACCAAAGGTGCGCAGCATGGCTGCAGTCCGGCTGGCTGCTTTTCGTGTTCGTAATTCTGATACTTGGTGTAACAGATTCTTCCCGAATTTCACAATTCTTCACGCTCCGTCCGCAGTTCAGCTCTACACCGCATCTTCCTGGAAGTGGCTTCTGCTATATGCAGCTGTTTTTTTTGTAGAAACAGGTCATCCGCTGCTTCTGGCGGCTTCTGCTATACCCTCTGTTGGCCGTGTTCATATCTGCTCGTTTGTCCTTTTCTTTTTTTTTGCTCGTCTTTGGTTTCTAGGTCTGGCGCATTTTTGTTGCTGGCTGCATCCCTGCCTGCCTGCCTGCCTGCCTGCCTGCCTGCTGTTGGCAGCTTTCTGCCGGCCGGTTCTAGCTTTCTAGCTGGCTGCAACTTTCAAGCAAGGTCTGGTGCATCTCTTCTCTGCGGTTCCTCCGGGATGAACCGGCGCGCGCGCGCGGCGGAAGAAGCGGGCACGCACGCCTTTGTATCTCTGGGTCTGGCACGTCTTCTCCATGTGTGATTGCTGCTTAGCTGCCGGCTAATGAGCTCACAGTCAATGCGCAGCCGCGTGCAGCGGTAGTAATAAGGACTTGAACCCCAGCGAATCAGCAAGAAGGGCAACAACTCTTCCTCGGGAAATGAAAGAAGCCTCAGCGCGGCACCACCACCTTCGGCCCGGGACCACCATCTTCGGCCTCGACGGGACCACCATTATCTTCGGCCCCAGCGACGGTCTATCCGTAGCGGGCTTCTGATCAGTTCGCGCTAGAAATGAAATCCTGCCTGAGAAATTCAAGATTCTCTTCGCCGATTCTTGGGTTTCAGGATACGAAGCATAGCCTCGACAAAAAACCATGCTAGGCTTTGATTTTGTCAATTCGAACTTGCGTACAATGTTGTAGTCCCTACAATGCTGCAATAGCGTTCTCCGCTCCTATTGCCATTTCCGTCTCTGTATTCTTAATATACCCTGCTTGCTTGCTTGCTTGCTTGCTTGCTTGCTTGCTGCCAAAAAGCTATCGACTTGAAGGGGTCCCTGCCAATGCTAGGCCATGTAGTTAATCTGTGTTTGCGGTCCACTAACGCATGAACCGCCGGCTTCACCCGGCCGCATTTGGTCCCTGTGACGCTGTTAGCGCTAGGTAAGCTTCTAACCACCGGCGGAGGTCTGAATTATTCTAAATTTGTTCTATAACCCGAAATTTCGTATATAGAAAGATCGTTGGCAATTGCCTTTGTTCCATGGCTTTCTCTCTCTGAGGAAGGGTGGCCGAGCGGTTTAAAGTGTAGCACTGGAAATGCTATGTAGACTCTTGTTTACCGAGGGTTCGAATCCCTCCCCTTCCTTGCCATGAATACCCCATCCACGATTTGATCGAAAAAAAAACCTAAAGCCGCCGCCTTCAGCAGCAAGTCGACAATTAATTTGGTAAATGAATTCACGATTCTTCAATACTTTCACCCGCCCTATTGACTGGCTCGTTCAGGCATGATTCATCCGGAAACGGTGGCTTTGCGATTCGCACGAGTGATGCAAGGATTATCGTATAATAACAATCCCTGGGATGCCCGTGATGAGAACCTTGGCTTGCTCCTTTCTTTTGGTGTAGGAATGGCTTTAGAGCAAACCCCCCCAGCCGCCGTACTCGGGTATGCGATCTTCCAACGTTGTGAATGAGAAGTTTGCTTCATATGCACAAAACTAGTTGAGAAGATTGGCCCATCAATCGAACCCACCACGGCCCCAGAACCTTTTCGCTTTGGCGCGGATGAAGCGGTTGCCAGCACGCATTCCAAAGCCGCCCATCAAGGAACCCTAACGAAAAGCATATAGAATCTTTGGGTAGGGATCCTTAATTGATGATAAGGCTGCCGGGATACGGCGGAATCTCATGACCGGCCTCGACGCGGTTTCGCTTAAGGTTTCAGCCCTCCGATTAAACAGCCATGATTATAAAGAATCAATGCTCACTACGATTTTTATGAAACCCTGCCTGAACTTTATCATGGCTTGCAGTCCACTTAAATAATTTGCTACTGTTCTATCGGTTTTCAAACGGATACATAGATTTTGAACATCGAAGGAAGAAAGCATATTATGCGCCACTCCGGACTATCCATTTTAATTCCTGTGGTTTTCGAGGTATCATATCAATATACGTCTTGGAATTCCGATCGATACTCGCGGAGTTGATTATCCTTCTCAAAAATGAAGATTCGGAGTAGTCTATAACTCACCAAGCATTTGATATAACCCATGCATTCGTGTACGAATTGGTGTAGATGAAATCACTTCTGCAAGTTTGGTAATCAGTATATCCCTATCAGCCGGCCGGTGGGAGCGAGAAGTGCGGGATACGTCTGGTTTACATTCTCCTAATTATCCTGATTTACGCCGTACATTAACCGATTACGGTTTCGAGGGTCATTTATTATGAAAAGACTTCCTCTTAAGTGGATACGTGGAAGTACGTCACGATGATCTGGAGAAATGTGTGGTTCCTGAACTGATGGAGATGGTTCAAGAATTTTGCTATTCTGATTTGGCCAGTCCTTGGCGACTAATGCCGCCCAGATCCTTTTGTAATTTTGCCAGTCCTTGGCGACTAACGCCGCCCAGATCTTTTAGTACTAACCGCCGAGGCGGCTCGGAAGCCCTCCGAATCCGAAATCAGTTCATTGTA